>NW_022989855.1:0-249026 GCF_902827175.1 Gymnodraco acuticeps
GCCCCTAAAGCAGGGGTGGCCAACCCGCGGCTCTCGAGCCGCATGCGGCTCTTTGCCTAGTTTCATGCGGCTCTTCAGTTCATATCGAATTTTATGTGTGAGTTTGGGGGAGAGACACTGACTCCTGACAAGTGTTGCACGCTGTACCAATACTTGAAAGGTACCGCGATACCCTGCCGTTAAAAACGTTACGATTCCTCCGTTTCATTAGTATCGGTACTTTAAGAATGACGGGGGAAAGTACTCCGGTGAGAAAGCGCCGTTTTAATAAGAGCCGTGTGTGTTCAGCGCTCTGCTTCCACTCCCTGCACTGCAGCCGTGCCTGCAGTCCCTCCCTCTCAAGCAGGCTCTAAGTCCCTCCCCTCTCTCGGCCACGCGCTAGCTGCCAGAGCATGTGAGAAAACGAGAAGCATGGCTGCAAGTGGGAGTGCAACTGCCGCTGCGCCTCGGCTTGTTGACAAAAAAGACGCCAGAAGCGACATTTTGATGTATTTGAGCTATATCTCTGACAGTGAGGGCAAGCCTACGGACACCACGAGGCCTGTCTGTAAGACATTTATTTATTTTATTTTATTTTATACGAATTCTTGTCATTTATTTTATTTATTGTTCTCATTGTTTAAAAGTGTGTGTTATGGTTATGGTTCTGGTGTGAAATAAAGCACAATAATTACATTTAAGACTGTTTCCCTTTTTTTAAGAAAAATAATCGGAATTGCAATTCTTGACTTGGTATCGAAACCAAAATGTTGGTATCGTGACAACACTAGCTACTCCTGACAGTTAAACCTGATATTTAGTAGGTCTGTTAAGTATTGAATGCTGATCATTCTGACGTAATTTGGCCGGTCAAAGTTGTTTGGGCTCGGATAAAATCGCTCCGTTACTTTCGTCCCGGCTCTCCCTACGTGTGGTGTGGTGTCAGGTGTCAGTATGAGAGGATGACAGCGCGTCTAATTTTGATGTGGCCCAAGAGCCAATCACAATAATACCTGCGATGCAGTGAACCAATCACCTTTGAGGGGGGGGGAACCTATCGTTGATTAAACACTATTCAGTGTTTCCCCTACCATTGTCTTGGAGGGGCGCTGCGCCCCGCCAACGGAGCCCCGCGCCCCCCCCTGAAATTCAATTTTTAAAAAAAAAATATATATAGCACCAAATTGCAAATAATCTATAACTACTGTCACTTTTCACATTGAACATGTGCTCTTTTATTAAATAAACTAAACGCTTTCATCTTAAGTTGTGGGTTTAGTGTTTTTGACCCTAAGAAACACTGATGCATTAATCAATAACAATAATCCACAGCTCCTCTCTCTGCTCCAGAGGATTTAGAAAATATATCCCAATGCCACAAAAATGCATCAGTGACGTGGTTGAAATCTTGTCTCCAGAAAACAAAAAATTGAAACAAGCGGTATCAGTGACTGTGTTGATGTGGCTCTTTGCAGTAACATACAAATGTGGCTCTTAACCTCTGACTGGTTGGCCACCCCTGCCCTAAAGGGACATGGGAAAAAAAAAAAAAGAGAAAAAAAATAAAGTCAGAAAAACGGATTTGTTTCTCGTGCGCACGAGAAACAAATCCGAAAGTTACCGATGCACCAAGGAGGAAGTGGAACACGAGACAACCCATTTCATTGCAGACTGTTATGTTTACGTGGGGAAATGACAGTGCATACATTATTTGAGATATATTTTGAAGTCAGACTTAATTTTATGGAGATTTCGGCCAGGGGTGTAGAGCTATTGGTTTACGCACCGGATTGGCAAAACACTGGCGAGTCTGTAAACCAGTCTGCTTTGATCTATGAATTAATGTCCGTGACTCTCAAGAGTACCTGCTGCCCGCAGCTGTTTCATAGGGAAACACACACACACACACACACACACACACACACACACACACACACACACACACACACACACACACACACACACACACACACACACACACACACACACACACACACACACACACACACACACACACACACACACACACACACACACACACACACACACACACACACACACACACACAGAGCCAGTGGCGGACTGGCCATCGGGACGAATCCCATTGGGCCGGTACCAAAGTGGGCCGCCCGTCACTAGCCGTCTAAGTACGATATATATCTCAAATAATGTATGCACTGTCATTTCCCCACGTAAACATAACAGTCTGCAATGAAATGGTTGTCTCCTGTGCGCTTCACTTCCTCCTTGGCGCACCGGTAACTTTCTCAACAAAAAAAAGTGCGCACGAGTTAGTAAAAAAAAAGTCAGGATAACGAGTTAGTATCTCGTGCGCACGAGATACTAACTCGTTATCCTGACTTTTTTTTTTTCTCTCTCTGTTTTTTTTTTACATGTCCCTTTAGGGGCTCCGTATGTATGTACTGTAGAATGTATTATTTTATCGATGGAAAACATCTAATAAACGTTATTCTTGATCTGCAGAATCTAAACAACCACAGATAACATAGATGTCATGGTGGTGATTCATGACAAAATAGCAGAAGTGTTTCATTACAAAAAATGTGCAGTAAAGGGAACTAAATCATTTGTCAATTTGCAGAAATCAGCGACCTTTCGATAATGGATTTTCCGTTAGAGTTGTTGTTCAAGCAGCTCTGTTTGTCTCAAATTGTAGTTGACATATTGTTTTTTTAACACTAACGGAACAAGTGATAATGGGGGTTATTGTTAGTTGCACCCCCACACTGAATCACTTGTTTTTCAAGCAGTGCTTTTGCCCAAATGTATCAAATATATTATTCCTGGCATCAAAACAAATCGACTTTCTGCCAGCCATGTTTGTGGAGTTGAACTCAACAGCTTATCTCGCCTCAGTTTCCTTCTTAAATTGGATAAAAGACGAGATGAGTACTGTGGCATGCTTTGCCAAGAGCAGTTCATGTGTTTTTCGATCGTTTTTAGATATATATATATATATATTTTACAACAGTTCAATTATATCAGTTACAAATAATAATATTTAAAAATTGTGTGCAGACTTACACAGGTTCCTGTTTAGGTTTCAAGTGCATAATCATGCCTGTTGTAACAAAGTGTAATTAGGAAGCAATGTGTCCTCTTTTTCAAACTTTACAATATAAATAGAAACCAGTCTATAGGCAGAGCTATGTCCTGACAAATGACGGTATTATAATACCGACGCTTACAATTGGCAGAGGGCCAAAGAAAGGAACAAATTAATAAAATATGTTGTGCCTAATTGCACTGTTGTGGTTTAATAAGGATCAATAAATAAATGAAAAAGTCGCCGGGCACTTTTGGGAATAATGATTCCTTTCTCATCTATCATGCTAGAGTGTGGGACGTCGCCTAAATGGGAGTTTAAATCATTTATTTCTTCTTTTTTTGGAACAAACCAATTTTCGAACATATAATACAATTGGAGTATGATTTATACCGATTATAGTGAATGGCTGCAATGTCGTTCTTGCAACAAAACTGGAACCAAACACAGAAACGGGTCCAAGGAGTGAAGAAGAAGCAGAGCAGCTGTTAGTGATGGTCAGAGCAGGCAACACATCAAGGCACCAGTAAACATCTTTGAAGTGAAAGGTTGATGCTCAGACTGAAAAGGTCTCATAGCAACAATAATGGCCAAAGAACAAAAACAACCCAAGGCAGTAGTGGTAAAGAAAACGATAAAAAAAACAAAATGCCCTTCGAGTGAGCCTCCTGTCTGATAAAAAAATATTTCTTGCTTTGAGAGACATGTATATATTTAAGATAATGTTAAGAATAATGATTTCTCCCAATGAATTCATTTTAAAATGACCTTGGTTACGCTTTTCTCATCTTTTATCGAAAAAGCTGCCGTTGTTTCGGTGAGATGTCTTTTGAAATCACTGCAGCACGTCCATTAACTCTTTTGAAGGACAACATAACAACACATTGAGGGAAGTGCAAAGGCTCAAATTCAGACTTATCCTCCTTTATAATGGATTTACTTTACACTTGTCGTCGTCATGATATTACCCGACCTTAAAGTCCCCCTCCGCTCACAAACATGTGATTTGCTTATTGTTGCTTGACGTGGATGTCTAACTTTCACTGTGTTACGTTTGACATATAAAGACTGTTTTCACATTCATATAAAAAATGTTTCTCTGTGCTAAAAATATTGTCTTAAAAATGTCTTGAGGATATTTTAAGCTTCTTGTAGTTTTCTTCAAAATCATCTTGAGTCAGCATACGTCGTCTACACGGCAGCGTTGCGTGCTTCAACGGAGACGCTTCCCATTCACTTTGAATGGGGTGACGTCACACTTTCCCGAACTGCATTGTGGTTCCGTCGCGTCGCTTTTCCTCCGTTGCTCGCTTCGAAAGTTGAGAAAAGTTCAACTTTTCAAGCATCGACGGAAGCGCCAGCCAATCAAATCATATGCCAGTACAAGCGCTAGCCAATCAAACCACGTGCTTGTGTGTCCAGGGCGGGAGATTAATGTGATTGGTTGTTGGTTGCACGCCAGACACGCCCACCAGCAAGCTTCAACGTAACGCTGCTGTGTGGACGTACCGTTACAACAAAGAAGCTTCACTTCACCTTCAAACAACAACAGAGCTTTAATGTGAATCTCTACCTGATAAAATCACTCACATTTAGTCTGATTGCCTAAAACCGTACTTTTGAATTAACATATATTTCACTTACTCCCCAAAACGCATGGTTAAGGTCAGGAAAAGAACATTTTGAGTAATGCAGAGGATAAGGGATGCTCCGAAGCACGGCCATCATGTCAACCAATATTCTCCTTAATGAGCCGTATGTTTAAATTAGGGCCGGGACTCGATTAAAAAAATTAATCTAATTAATTAGAGGCTTTGTAATTAATTAATCGAAATTAATCGCATTTTTAATCACATATAAATATTTGACCTAAGAACAGTGAGAAGCAATTTTTTTCACATGGATTTTAGTATACCATTAGGCGCATTCACACCGCAGTACTTTTCCCACAAAGGTTCATGAGAACTTGGTTCATGAGAACTCTTTGAACCTGGGGGAGGATTAGGCAAATTAAGGCTGCTGACGTCACTTCTTCTTCTTCTGCTTTGGGTTTACTGGCAGGCCGCAAACCACTTCACGGCGTATACTGCCGCCCAAAAGTCCCCGGCCGGAAGTCCCCGGAGTTAGGGACTGGCTTCAGTAGAAGCTGCTGGGAGTCCCAGCAGCTTCTACTGAAGCCTTCCGAGTAAATCGCCAGAACGCCGACACCTCCTCATCTCCACCGCTCCCATGTTTTATTTTGTGTTGCCATAAGTTAGTCTCTCTGCGTTTCTGCGCTGGGCTAATGCTAATAATGCTAATGCGAGGATATGGCGACAATGGCGGCTTCACAAAACTTTTTGGGAGTTTTACGGGGCGTGGTTTGCAATCCGCCCAGCCAATCAGACATATAGCTCTCTTCTCACAAGAGAGCCGCACGAAAGTCCCTGCTGTGAACTAATTTTAGTACCGGCTCTTTTTGGTGTGAACGCGATAAAAGAGGCTAACGTCCACGCTAGCTGCTATATGTTTTGCATTGAGGTGATACTTGAGGCTTGATGTGCTGCGGTGATATGCGAATTCCTTTTTGCATAATTTGCACACAACCGTGCTCTTATCGACGCTTCCATCCGTCCGTTTTTTAAAACAACATTTACGCCTGAAACTCATCCAGTGAGAAACGTTCCGCGGTGCAAAAATAAGTGCGATTAAAATGCGTTAATTTTTTTAACGCGTTATTTTTGTGTAATTAATTAATCTTAATTAACGCGTTAAAGTCCCGGCCCTAGTTTAAATGTAATTGTACAAAATGACAAAACCTTCTCAGTAAGGTAATGTGGTGGAAACTTCTCCTATTATTTTCAGTAACAATGAAGCATTGTGCTCCTTAAAGCTAACCTTAATCATAGTTCAACTTTCCCAATCCAACCAAACGTATTGAAACTCAATGTATAGCCTACAGAAGGAACGGCTAAGAAAGCTGCGCATTATCCTGCTTACTACACAGCTACTACTAAATAAACCAGCGACTTGACCCGTAATATTGATTTCAGATTCATTTTATTGATTTAAAAAGGACGGTTTTGCTTCAGCTCAGAAAAAATGGTCTGATCTGCTGCGTGGCGGCTGGAGCTGCAGCCGCGAGCCTTTAAATGACGGCGGCACTGATCGAGGTTTTCCATCCAATAACTGTCCAAGTCTCTTCACATTTTCTTTTCCATTAACCAGTCTTTTAAACGCTGCCTGAGCCAACACCGTTAATGTTTACTTCCTGTCTGTCTTCTGTTGACTTCTCTGATGTCCAGCGCTCTGCTCTTTACCTTCCTTTGTATTCCCTTTATTGGGGATATTTGAGCCATTGTGAATCCGAAGTTTTGTGCTTTTCAAAATACAAAGTTAGATATATGGAAATATTGATCAGAGCGTCCTCCGTAGCAGTGGTATGCCAGCAAAAAATAGCAGACTACTGGAATGTCCAAATTGACCAATCACAATCAATGAATATTCAACTAAGCTTTGTAATATGAAATTCATTTTTAATGTGTTAAATTAAAGGACCCCGTCCATAGTATTTCATCTGCATTTCAGAGCTCATTTTTGAAAGGTGAGCAACATGGTTTTACCCGAACAGAAGGGAATAAAGTGAGCCACAGCCCAGCTGCTTTTCTGATGCTGCCGGTCACTCGAACCTTCATTTGGTTTGCACAGACTCACATTCATTATGAAAGGAGCAAAGTCTCATTTGAGTGTGAGCTAAGGAGAGACGTAACATTGCTCAGGAATTCACAAAGGGAAACACAGTCGGTCTGAGAAAATCAATGCAGTTAGAGCAGCGAGTTTATATTCTAATTATTCAGAATAAACCAGAAGAGGTGATGTGTTTTTGACTTAAAACGAAAATGAAACATAAAAGCTATGTAATTACAAACATATACTCCTACTCATTTTGAATTAAAGAAATCTTAAAATACTCATTCTGTATATCAACACTTATTGTCACTGCAGTAGTTATTTCTCTTTATGTTGTTTTGCTCTTCACGTTATGACCTCTGACAATTAGCTGATGCAACTGTCAATTAACCCATCTCAACTTCATCTGCAACACTATGCCTCAGGCCGGGACTCTGGTCCTCGTCCATTATTCTGTCACACACGTTTAAAAATGCATGTATGGTCTAACAGGAACAACTTTAATAACCATGTTGTGCACTCCTGGCCAAAACAAACATGATATATTCAGTAAATTAAACACAATATGGTGCAAAAACATAAATCCTAAACAACACTGAAAAAAACCTGAAACGTTGACTTTAATTAAATGTATAATGTCAACATAATACAGTCGGTGAAACCTGAGATAATACATTTAATTAAAGTCAACGTTTCAGTCTTTTCAGTGTATGACGCTGGATTAGATATTGATGTCATGTGTTGTGTTTAATTCATAAAAAAAGTAATATTATCTTATTTCCTGTAATATTTCCAATCTCTTTTTCTCACACTTCAGTACCCTATAGTTTGTTCATTATGAGCGGACCTCTCCGTCCTGGTGCCCTTGCTCCTCTTATTCTCCCTTCAATAACATCGACAAGCCTTCATTGGTCCATCTTTTCCTCTTATCTCTGTAGACTCTTGACAGGTCTATTACATCCTTGGCCTCATCTGCCCCCCAACTAACTTGAAAAAATATACAACACAAGACTCCTACAAATGTTACCCTCCACTCCACTGGCCAGCGATAAATCTTTAATTTCTTTTTACTGAGCGCCAGGAATGAGTCGCGGCCTCTGGGAATGATGTGGATGTTCGGCTGCAGTAATCAGCTCTCTGCAGAGTTTGGGGCAGAAATTATTCACAGTTGTCTCACACTTCTCAACCCTCGTTTCTACTCTCTATCACTCCTAGAACTCCTTATGTTCCCGTTTTCGCCCGTTTTTAACAAGCAGCCAGTGACTTTTGAAGTGAAATCAAATTGCAGGGCTGTGTACGTCAAGTTACACAAGATAGGAAATACACAAGAGATCACAAGTTTGTTTTTTATTTTGCCCAAAAAATGCCAATGCACCTCTATTTGGAGCAATCAAGCAATGAACGACAGTAACGTCTTCGTATGGCTCGTAATACACAGTAAATCAGCAGCCTGTGCAGAGCCATGACATCACTTATAATGAAAAGGGTGATTTGTGATACCTCATTCTACACCTACATAGGGCTGTGCAATTCATCGTATTTTAATCGCAATTACGATTTGGCCGGCCACAATTACGAAAACAACATAATCGAAAACAAATATTATTTTGCTTTGGCAGTAGGTTGTGACAGTGCACTGCAACATATTTGATCTCATTTATTTTGGTCTAATTTATTTTTATTTATCATATTTATATATGATAAGTAGCTTTTGGAAGTGCGCTCCAAAATATTTGTTGATCTTGTTTATTGGTATTTATTATTTTGATATTATTTATTTAAAGTTTTTCAGTTGAATTATACGTTCAGGGTAATCAACAGTTAAAAAGATACTGTTCAAATTATTATTTGTATTTGTTTTAAAGTTCAATAAATGGATGTTTTCAAAGTCAATGAATACTCGTATTTAATAATTGTGATATCAATTATTGACCAAAATAATCGTGATTATGATTTTTGCCATAATCGCACAGCCCTACACCTACAGTAATTAGTGGGTGACAAGGGGGAGAGTAAAAGAAAAAGTCACACCTTCACATAATTAAACACAGGCGTCAAATCAAGTTAAATTGAGATAAGAGACAGTGGATGTGTTTGCTTTATCGTTAACTTAAAGTGGACCTATCATGCTATATTTGAATAATATATTGTAGGGCCATACCTATATAAAACATGTCTGTGAAGTTTTTTTAGATCATGCATTTTAGCCATGCCTTATTTCGCTCTATTTTCTCTTTTTTAGCCCTGTTTTTGCAAGGGCTGATTCTGTGAGAAGTCTTCATCGCTGCTTTTGTGGCAGACTACAGCGCCACCTACAGGCCTGGCATATGTACTACAGCGTCTTCAGCGCTTTTGAACGGCAATGGCCATGACTGTCTCCTCCTGATAGGTGGAGAGTTGCCCATATAGGCGGAGCTCCTCGTTTCTGGCGTTTTTCAAATCCGTTTTTTGGGAATTGGGTATGGAGGAAAAGAGAGAGGGTTGTGTTTTCTGACACTTGGTGAGTTCCCTGACACACCGGGGACACATATTCATGTATAAAAGACGTACAAAAGTGCATTTTGCATGATAGGTCCCCTTTAAAGTGCAGGCTAAATATTGAGACTTACAATAATCATTTAGCTCCATCTAAACCTCTCCTAGGGTTAGTGATCTGCCACCGAAACGATAAAAGAGATGAGAATAGATGCAGAGGAATACAAAGAGGATGTGAGGATCCACTCTGTGATATGATAAATGCCCTCTCTTTGAATAACTTGTTCAACAAAAACAACGTCTTCCTGATTGGATGATTAATAGAATAGAGAGGGAATCATTTGATCACCAAGTCACACATGGAGAGTCCTCCACCCGGAGGCGACGCTTCAAACCTACCCCAAACATCTTTTATTCAAGAAGCAATTTTTGCATCTCCTCCATCTTTTTTTTTTTAAATGAGCGACTGCAGCTTTTGGAAGTCAGTTCCAAGTGATATGCGCAGATTTGAAATTAAATCACCACAGGAATTGAAATAACACACAACTGTTAAGGCTCTAAAGTGCTTCAGTGGTGTGTGTGAAAACAGGTGGATAACAGCAAAAAAAAGTGTGTTTAGGTTTTAAATTAGTACTTGAAGTAAGAATTTGTCTCGTAACAGATGGTAGAAAAACATTTAAATGTCATTATTAGGGCTGGCTGTTATTTGCACACTTAACCACATGTCTAATTGTCAAATAGGTTCATTCTGCTCTTTGATATCTCACATTTCAGTCCATTGAATTTCAATATGTTTTATTTAACTGAGCTTCATTACCTTAAAGAAATCCTCCAAGCCAAACTTCGCAGCCCTTTGGCCACCAGAGGGTATCACAAATGAGAAACTTCATTAAACCATTAGTTTATGTGACCAGAATGGAGGCAAGATGATTTCACTGCATCATTACGATGGAGCCTAGAGGACTCTATGTGATGTAGACCATCCTTTAATTAAAATGTTTTATTGGAAATCTGTAAAAGAGCATAGGCGATTTTTGTGCATGACGGTATAACTACCATCTGGAATATCTCCACAGAAACATCATCAGATTAAGGGGAATTATAAGGACATAATAAGTAGGACATTAGAACTTTCAATTAATTTAAGTGTCAGAGGTGAATTAACTTAGCTTGAAGTTTTGTGAAATGTGAAAAAAGAATCATTCAGTCACATTAACACATTTTAGTCACATACAGTATTTAAGCTAAACAAGCACAGTGCTCATTTACTTCACCTCAGTCTATCCCTTTTTGCACATGCTACCGATTTATCTTGAAAAAAGGCAATAACAACACAGAATATAGGTTAATGTTGTTTTTATCCATGGTTTTATTGTATAGGAATTATGTTATCAGCTATTGTTGGTTTGAGCCATACACCAACAATATGTTAGTGACATCTGTTATACACTAGTTGTACATTTTAGATCTAGGTCTATTATTTGTCATTGACATGTTTAGTTAACTATAAATCATATATTGTCATCTGAAATCATCTGCTTCTGTGTTTTTCCTATGGCCTAAGACCTGTTTTTGAGTGGCCATATTTCGAAATTATTGTAGTTTTAAATCGTAAAATGTATTTTCCATTTCACAAATAACTAATTTCAAACACACGGTCATTAACACTGCCATGTTTTGTTTTGTACTAACAGAAACTTCTCAATTCTTCCAAAAGCACAACAAACCCCCTCATTAAAAGGTGTGAAAGTTATAGCAACAAGTCCCCTTACTGACTGAACATTACCTACTACGAGTTTATCTCTAAATAGACTAAACAGAAGTCCCACATAGCAATTACACTCTGCATTTTCAACCTCTATTTTTTTAACCGTTTGAAACACTTACCCTTTCCCGGCAGAGCTGCTCACATCCAGGTCCTCTCAGGAACAACACCGGTGTCTGTCAGGCTGCTGCCTCCCATCTCGCAATTTACTGCCGAATCTCCCACCTTGATCTCAGGCAGGACGTCTGTGAACGGTCCACACACACTTGGGCACACACACATACGCACTCGTTAAGTCCCCGCTGTCAGTCGGTTTCCCTACTCGCGGTGTCCAGCGCGAGAGGCTCGCACGAGGAGGAGGATGGAGATAGTTGGAGAACATTAAAGGAGGTTGGTTTCGCGCAGTTTCTGTTGTTTATACTTGGAGAAGAAGAAATAATCGTCGAAGAAGAAATACTGCTACGCTATTGGCTGTGATGGAGCCAGTTATATTTCACGTATGGGACATAGGCTATGCACAAAGTTAACGGTTCGACATATTTACATCGGGGAGAGTAAGATCAATAATAGACTCCTCTAGTCAAATCTCTACCAAAATGCAAAAACCCACACTTTCCAATAACAGGTATCAATTAATATTAATCTGCTACTCAAAACATTTAAATAGAGAAAAAAGAAACAGGAATAATATTAACATTTTCCAGGGAAAAACACGACACATCTAACAATAGCCTATAGGCTAAAAAAACCTCTACCTCTAACTGAAGTTAAAGTGGAAACAGATTACTTCCATTTATTTCATAGTAGGCTTAAGCTAAAAACGTGACTATTGCCATTAGGGTATGATGGGGTGATTTCCCTGAAAATAAATAAAACGTAACTTCTCCTCATTTACACACACAATGTATTTAATGCAGTTTTAATAGTTTGATTACATTTCTTTAGCAAGTTCACTTTCATAGAAAGCAAAAGCAGAATATCAGTAGCTTTGTAGAACCCTTGCCTGATATTAAGGCTCTGATGCAATTTTCTGAAATGTGTTATAAGTTTTTTCATTTACTGTGATGGTAATTCCTGTAATAGCAACATCTAAAATAAAAAGATAGGCTCCAGAGATGTTATAGCCTACTATGGACTTGAACAGAAGTAAATGAGTCATGTGGCAAATCTGATTTCAAGACACCAGGCAATAAGATTGTCAAAGCTGTCAGTACTTGCAATAAATAATAAAGAAATCTCAGTGGCATAGTCCTGCAAGCTGGCGATGCTAACCATTACTGATAGCTGGGGCCAAAGGGAAAAGCAGAAAGAAAAATAAGAAACTGATTTAGAAAAGAAAAAAGAAAAGATATTCAACATGAGAGCAAAGCATTGGCCAAATAAGCTTTTGCTGAGAATGATCTGGGAAGGTCAGCACGACTACATAAACAATATTTACTGATTAAGACAACTTCTTAGAACTTTGATTGAGTAAACACATTATAAGTGCAACACATAAGTGATGGGATATTACAGATGAAACTACCCAGCAGTATGTAATTGACCCCCGTCACCAGCTGCAGATTTACAGTGGTATGTACATAATGCATCAATTAATAAAATATGTTTTGTACTAAACTGAAATGTCTTTCTTCATAATACATCCCATTACCTTTTTTATATTTGTAATATAAATAGTTTGGTTTGTGTACTACCATTTTGATTTCCATGGGGACTGCATGGTTTTGTACAATGGTTTTTTAGTGGTAGAGTTAAAGGGGTCCTAATATGCTTTTGGGGGTTTTCCCTTTCGTGCTATATAGGTTTTTGTGCATTTGAATGGTCTGCAAGCGCTACAAATCCCAAAGTCCCTCAACCCCCCGGTATTATGCCTCAATCCCTATCCTTTGTTAACTTCTTCAACATAGTGACATCACTGCGTAACACTCACTATTCTATTGGCTAGCGCTGCAACAAATTGTATGTGATTAGCTAAGGGGCGGGACATCTCTTACGGTTGACCAATCACAACAGAGCCGGCTAGCTAACCAATCAGAGCAGACTGGGCTCTGGTTTCAGACAGAAAGAGGTGCTGCAGCACAACAAATCAAGACCATTTTGAAGATTAAAGCATGGAAACATTTCACAATAGAGGCACTACATAAAGTTATGAAACCTGAAAATGAGCATAATAGGGCAACTTGGTGCTATTGGGTCTGCTTCATTTGAATTTGCAGAAGCATCTGTACTCTGCAGGGACACATTGTAACCTTTAACTTGATCTAGTCAGTCTATTCATTAATACTTAACTACATTGAAATCCAGTGTGAATAACCATTCAATAAACATTGCTGTTATACAGTATCATGACAATGTTGGGTGAGTAAAGAGAACATCTTGTGTTGGCTTACTTTGGGCTGAAAGATATCAGATAAAAGCTGAGAAACATAGCCCTAGCAGTTCCTTTTAGAAGTGTTCCCATTTCATTGTCTTAAAACATTCAATCAAAGTAGATTTAATGTGGAGTTTATTCACAAAGAAAAATACCTTTGACAGCTTAAGTGAAGATATGAAGGACTTCTTTGAAAAATACCCCCCCCCCCCCATTGACATTACAATTGACTTACACAGGGTGCCGGTGATAATGAGGATTACATTTACAAAGTCAAACAATGTTCGGCTATTTTAGCAGTCATCCAAGGTCATTGCTGAATTTCACAGGAGACATAAAAATGCAATGAGCAAGGAATAAATCTGACAGGAAGTGATCAAGGTGACAAGAATAAGATGGGACAATTTGAAAGCAGCCCACCCTCTCTGCCATCTTTACAACCAAACTGTATTTAAATGAAATATGACATTGTATCAGGATGATGCCGTAAGCTGCTGTAAATTCTCTTGCTTCAGGTCCTAAATGGATTGGACCTTGCACTCTATCTCTTAATGGGAAGCACCAGGTGCAAGGCAGCCCACATTTCTTCTAATGTGAATTATCAAGAAGAAAAATAAAACAGTCTGATCCTTGGCTACTCTAAAAAGGCATCCAAACCTTTCCATCTTTCCTGCAGCCTCTCTCCTCGCAGCCCTCCCCTTCTCCCCATCTCACGTCTACTTTCCAGCTTTCTAATGCCCTTGACTGAAGAGCAGAAGACCCGGTGGCTCCGGGGCACAAACAGGACGAGAAGTAAATTGAAGAGATAGGAGAAAGCGTCTCAAGAGAGAAGCAGAGAGTGCCTCTCGAGCTGCAGCCACAGAGAGGGAGGAACAGGAAGGGACGAGAGCAGCTAAGTGCAAAGACAGTTAGATGAATAATTATGAGAGAAATACCTTTCATTAGAAAACCATTTTTTTATTTTGACTAAATAATTAAGTAGCATAAGAACAAAAACAAGTTAAAGAGACTTAAATTGCTTCGGAAAAGCAGACGGTAACCTCGACAACTCTTTTACATCCTCACATCTGTCAATTTCTTCTAATATTCATTCCACGAACATGACTCAAAAAACAAATCACAAACTCAAGCATTATCAAGCATTGACACAGAGAAATCCATCACTTTCCAAATCATGGCTTTTAATAAAATAAAAGGAGAAAAACAAACTCCAGTATTTATTTATTGTTGTAGAATACTGTTTCCTGATTTCTGCATTTGGTAGCTGCAGCAATAGAAAAATGGCACTTTTCTTCAGCTGACTTTCACTGCTGGTTTCATAATGGTCTCCCCGCTTACCCAAGTCAGAGTGTTATCAGTGCTGCTGGCAGTGAGGACAGCGGGTCATTTATTTCCAGAGAGTCTGAGGTTCTTGAGGTGAGCAGCAACACACTGCATCACAGTAACAGAGGACTCAGAGTGTGTGTGCTTTGTCCACAAAGAGCGCCTGACACGACACTGATGAAGAACATTTCCCCTTCTGGCCAAGCTAAAACTAACAACCTTGAACTAAAAAGCTAACCATGAATCTAAACCTTATCCTAACATTACACACCACATTTTAAAATATTCTTCTCCCATCTTAGCAGAAAGCAAGGAACATCAGGGTTGAACCCGTTCCATGATGGCCAGGAGAAAGTGTAAAAGCATTAATGAACTGTAGTTTGTTTATTGCTTGTCTCTCAGGAAGCTGCAAATCAGAAGAAAGAAAAACCTTTGCTCCATTGTTCAGGAAACTGAGTGTAAGTGTGTGTGCTCATCTGTGTGTGTACGTACAGGATATTGTTCAGGGGACAACGGAGTAGGGCTGATAGGGCAGAATCTTTTGTCGTTCATTGATTGCGTAAATCCATGCGGGTTTGACAAAGTTTAGATTGCCGTTCTCCATCAGCGCCTGTGAGGAAATTGAGAGTGAAAGCGGGGGGAAAGAAAGGTCATCAAGTGTTGCATTATAATGCGCAGATAACAAAACGGTATGACCCTTTAAAAAGCTCTGAAACTCTGCTTGTTCAGATGCTTTCAAGGCTCTCAAATACGATACGATATACTTTATTGTCCCCGTAAGGACATTTGTTCTGGACTCTGTCCTGCAGTTCCGCATACATGTACATATACAAACATAGTGGACATTAAGAGACACACATATCATCAGTCATACACCGTTTGAACAAACACAATACACAGACGCACATACTGACAATGGCGACCTATTGCACTAACCCTCATGGCCAATATTTAAAAAGTACATTTCATTACATGTGAATGTTAAGAAGCTTAATGGACATAGGTAGGAATGAGTGCTTAGCGGTTCAGCCTGCTCTTGGGAACCCTGAATCTTCTACCAGAAGGTAGGAGCTGGAATTCTGGGTGGAGTATGTGGGTGGGATCGGACACCATTGTGTTTGCCTGTCTGATAACGGACTGCTCGTATATGTTTTGGAGAGATGGGTGTTTTTTAACCCCCATCATTTTCATAGCAGTCTGTAAATAGATTTAAAAGATACTCTTTCCCAACAGTGCTGCATTTTCACTGCAAGGCTAAAATACTAAGGTTCCCAATTTGCTGCAATGCTTTTATTTATACCCTGTGAAAAGAGAAGTAGCTGCTTAAAAGCAAATGCCAAAGAAGTGTGTTTGCCTTTGTGACATGTCTTCCTTTGCTACTTTTTAAATGGAGCTGTGCACTCTGTATAATTGACCATTCGATAACCCCGCCGAGAAAAACAGATAGAAGAGTCTAAATGATGTGAAGGATATATCCATGTTGTCAAAGTGTTCAGCAGCGAACAAAAGGGTTAACAAATCTAAAGATAAAGCCCGTAGATCACAGTGTACGTAACCTTCAAAAACTCATGTCCTTATGCTCTAATCCATATGCACAGAAATGTTGAAATCTAATGGTTTTTAGGGGGAAGCGACAATGAAACTCACGTCTTCAAAGGAGTCGTGCCACCCTTCACTGGTCACCACAAACTGCACCTTCTCCGTCATGTAGTCCTCGATCAGCCTGCAGCCAAGACAATATTATGTTTCTATACGATCGTACAACATCTCAGTGAATTCCCATGACCAATTAAAGTAGTGATGCACTTGTGTTGTGCTCTTAAATGGTGTTTCTCACCCGTTGAAGGCAACAATGTATCTCAGCAGAAGGCGCCTCTCGTTGTTGGGAAATTTACCATAGAGGAAAAAGTGCTTTCCTCTCAGGAAGTCTGGGGTAAATGGGAAAATGGGCAGATAAAGGCTTACTACTATACAATGGGAAAGTGGAGCAATTACAGATGCTATTTGATAAAGGAGCAAAGCACAGAAGAAAACTGAGAAAAACAGTTGATGTTTGTGTGTGGTGTTTCCTGAAAGACATCCAATTACTTTCTGTCAGGGTTTGCAATGTCCAAAGAGTAATGGAGGACATCTTGTTTCTTTGATAGGAACAGACAGAGACAGGAGACAAGAACAAAGAGAGCCTCACCTGGGAGCTCAGGGATGGGGAGATCCTCTTCAGCCTCAGCGTCTGTGTTTTCGTCTGTGGACCCCCCGAACGGATCCTCCTGCTTCACCTTCATGTCTGATGAAGCTTTCTTCTCTCTGCTCTCGTGCTCCACCCTATTACAGGGACAGGAAAACGACCCCTTATATTGTTGTATCAATTGTGCTACTGTGTGCAGCTCAAAGGAAGACACTTCTCGACTTTGTTTTAGTGTCAGAGCACTTCTTCCAATTCAACTTTATTTATAAAGCACTTTAAAACCTCCAGACCAAAGTGCTGTTCAGAGAAATACAAAAAGATCCCACAGCACAGCTCTCAAAACAAAAACAAATAAAGGTAAGAACACCAAATAAACAAGAATACGAATAACAGCCATATAGTAAAAACAATATACCATTTAAAAAGCAATAAAAGCAACAATCTACAAAACGCAGAACGCTAAGGATGGTGGGCTTTAAGACGCGATTTAAAAGCTGACAGTGTAGGAGCCTGTCTAACGTGGAGGGGCAGAGCGTTCCACAGTTTTAGGGGCCGTAAAAAGGGAAACGCACGGTCCCCTTTGAGCTTTAGCTTAGTTTTCGGCACATTAAGGAGCAGGTGATCAGCTGACCTGAGAAGGCGAGTGTAGGGGTGTAGCAGCTCAGAGAGGTAGGGCGGGGCCAGGCCATTGAGGGATTTAAAAGTAAATAAAACGGTTTTAAAATGAATCCTAAAATGTCTGGACAGCCAGTGCAGTGCAGCTAACATGGGGGGAATGTGCTCCTGTGCTAATGGCAGTCACACTGGCAGGGTGACAGATCTCACTTTCTTAGAGCTTATGAATCATTTTCAAAAAAAACGTAAAGCTCCTTCTTTGACACTGCTCTTAGTCCCTTTAGAGCAGAGGTGTCAATCATACAGAAAAATATAAGAAGGTCTGGCCGCTGACTAGAGGTATTTTGCCTCAAAAGTTAAGTTATAAGTTGGAAAAATCAATCCAATGTAGGTAAATCATTCTTGATACTTGAAAATGCGTTAAGAAAAAAACAGCTCACAGCTCTCCAGAGAGTTTCATTTATTGTGTTGGCAGCTCATTCCTTAAAACAAAAGCTTCAGATTGATTATCATAAGAGGAAATATGAAGAGTATATTTCAAGGTTGTTATGTACATTTGTTATTGGGCTTTTTTCTTATCAACTTAGATTTGATAGAACATGTTTTCAACTTTAATTGACTGAATTTATTTGAAAATTGGGCCTATTAACACATGGATACTGTGTAATATATTTGAACATATATATTTAAGAAGTACAATATAAGACAAGCAGAAGTTTATAATACTTAAGTCATTATACTTTTTTTATTTGCTGAGTGAGGGCCGATAGAAATAGGTCCGCGGGCCGCATTTGGCCCCTGGGCCATAGTTTGGACACCCCTGCTTTAGAGTATATACGCGATATAGAGTGTGGATTACGTACAACCATCTTTAAAAAGAGATAATTCAGTTCATCCTATATATCAGTATGAACGCACACCACACAGACCACATATAAGATGGTAGTTTAAGAGTTGTTGTATTAAGCTTTTGCCAAATCCTGTCTGAAGTACAGCAAACAATCTCTCTTCTCAACATAATCTTTCATTTCCTGGTTCCCAGAAAACCTTCAACCACTCCCTCAGAAATTAGTGGCTCTAAAGTCGTGAGTGTTTCTGTCAAACCTCTTTTACAGATTATCTTGAAAGGAGGAAATAGCCGAAAACAACAACATCTATTTGGTCCCTTGGGAATCCGTTACAACACTGACATAATTAAGAAGCATAATACAAAATGCCAATAAAATATCTGACTGATTTCACACAAACGTTCACTTAGGTCACAAGCTAGTTTTTTTGTTGATGCAGAAAACAATGCTTATTTAACAAGCACAGTAGGTTGTCAAAGCAAAACAATGAGATTCTGTGGACAACATTTAATTACATGGAAGAACAAACTCGCCCACATCATTACACACAGCATCGTTCACATGATTTGTTTACCTCTGCAGCTCGTCCTCAGTGTCCACGGCAGACTCCTCATCTCCACTTCCTGTGAAAAGTAGTGTCAATATGGTAAAACTGTCAATATGCAAGGCTTATTTTACTGCATGAAAAGACTTAGCAAATGTGTGTAATAAGCGAATATATGTATAGGTAATCATATCAGTTCATTGGTTGACGATAAATCCTTGTATCTTAAATTACCATCACTGTAGTTTGATCTCTAAACTAAATATTAGAATCAAATGCCCAAAAATGAAATCTTTAGTAATTTTTCATGTTTTTTACAACATGCTATGCTCTTACTGTATATTTTCAATATGCATAGCAGAAAGATAAAATGCCATATGAATCCACCCATCAATGACAGACACATATCAGCAGGTTCAATCATGTAACCTTGGTAACACTTGTCCATACAATCCTGTGCTGTTGAGGGGAACAAAAGCAGGTCTAATTGAATGCTGTCGCCTTGCGTGTGTTTGCTGTGTTGCCTCATCGATGCACAGCGACACTTTACTTCTGCCACGGCATTACCATAGAAATGAGAATCATGCACAAGTCCCTTCACAGGTATTACATGTCCCTTTCACGGTGGCCTAGTCGAATCATCCTGTTGTTCTTCATAAAGGTGATGCCTTTTGTCTAATCCCCTCACATTGCCCCCTCGCCCCTCTCACTTCACTCACTCCTCTTCAGCTCCAGATCAAACATCTCTCCATCCCCGGTTAGAATGAATCACTGCCAATGAGTAAAAGCCACTTCATATGTAGCTCTCGAGCTTCGCAATATATACATTTACAGAATGCAATTTATGACTTAATTTCAAGCTTGTGCTTTTTGTTTGTTGCTTCCTCCAATTTTTTGGAAACGTGTTATGCGTGTCATTGGAGTTTATTTTTCGGTGGGTGACCCTGAGGTAGTGTAGATGTTAAATCAGTGTTTCACATTAATAACCTAGACTGTGGCCCGCCCACAAACACCCGTCTCATTCACTACGCTTTAGGAGTAGGACTTTCTTGCAGAGTCATCACTATTCCTATGAAGGCAAAGCTTTTTTTGTAATTTGCATGGTTAAAAACCAACTTCCTTTGCCTTTCACTCCGTTAACAAGGAAATGGCCGATAAAGAAATGAATGCAATAACATAAATAAAGAATAATATGTATAATATACAATATAGCCTACAGAAAAGTTCTATAAAGACAGTGCTTACATTACGGTTTGTATACATATTTGCTTGTGTGTGTGTGTGTGTGTGTGTGTGTGTGTGTGTGTGTGTGTGTGTGTGTGTGTGTGTAGCCTTTATTTAACCAGGTAAAATCCCATTGAGATCAAATGATCTCTTTTTCAAGGGAGACCTGCAAAGTTGGTTACACATGAAAACAGAAAAACAACAGAAAACAAAAAGGACATCATACAACATAATTACAGGGGTACAATTTACAAACCTATCGACATTGACAGGTACCCAGATTATCATATTGCATTGCATCTAGCCGTGCTTAAAAAAGGATGCAGGGGAACCAAGATGCTCAGTTTCAGTTATTTTTGCAGAGTGTTCCAAGCTAGAGGAGCTGCGCACCTAAAAGCTTTCGTACCTAAATCCTGCTTTTTTTTTTTTTATAAATAAGACTATTGACCAAAACCAAGTCGTATTTATCTTTTATCTTTAAAGGGTTATTAATGCCTTCGTAACCTCAAGACTGGATTACTGCAACGCTCTATACGTGGGTATGGACCAGGCCTCAATTAGACGCCTGCAGCTAGTCCAAAACGCAGCTGCACGTCTTCTGACTGGCCACAAAAAGCGTGACCACATCACCCCAATTCTGGCCAATTCTGGTCCGAATTGATTTTTAAATCCTTTTATTTGTTTTCAAAGCCCTGAATGGGCTGGCTCCGGCATATATAGCCAAACTCCTCCATCGCTACACCCCAGCCAGAGCTTTAAGGTCTGCTGACCAGCTGCTGCTGGTAGTGCCCAAGACCAGGCTCAAAACCCGAGGGCACCGAGCCTTCGCAGCAGCTGGCCCCAGGCTCTGGAACACTCTGCCCCTCCATGTGAGGTCGGCCCAGACCCTAGGGGTTTTTAAATCTACTCTAAAGACACACTTCTTCTCCCTGGCCTTCTAGTCAGAGCGGAGCACGACTCCTGACTTTTCCCTGTGTTTTTTATATATCTGTTTTATTTATTGTCTTTCATTGTGATTGTAGTAATGTGTTTTTATTACATGTACAGCACTTTGGCTCGACCCAAAAAAAATCGCTTTTAAATGTGCTTTATCAATAAACCTTGATTTGATTTAAATCAGTCCTAGCACTTGGCACATGTAACAAAACCACAGCATGAGATCTCAGGCAATAGCTACTTGCCACTCTCTGTGAGATCAAAGAGCATATATAAGTTGGTAGTTTACACAACATGGCTTTATAGATAAACATGTACCAGTGACTGAGCCTCCGTACAGTAAGTGATGAGTTAATACTTTACAGTTGGTAACAAATCTCAGCGCACTGTGATAGGCGGCATCTACTGTAACTTGATCAGGTCGGCAGGTGCATTCATATAGATCAGATCACCATAGTCCAGCACAGGTCAAAAGGTCACAGAGACTTTTTCTGGTCTCAAGCGAGAAACAGGACTTGTGTCTGAAAAATATATCTTTTGAACCATTTTAACATTTTAAAGGTTTTAAGGTAGCAGAAAGTTCTCAATTCAAACCTTAATTTCCAGATGCAAACAAAAAGAACAATTTAAAAACAATCTATTCAATTGCGAACTTTTAGACTTAGAAGTCTATTTCCTGATTAACTACAGATGGTAAGTTGTCATCATCATATTGTTCTATTGCTTTACACAAATCTGTGGCTTTTGTTTATAATTCAAACTAAACCTTATTGCACAGGGCCTCTTCTACACCATCTTAAACCTTAAATGTAAGGACTCAAATATTTGTAGAGATGCGTACTTGTAACTCCGGACCCAAAAGAATGTTGTGAAAAGTCAACTCCACCAAACGTGATCATTTGTATTTCTGCACAAAAATCATAGAGAAATCCCTTCAAATTATTAGTGAGAATCAATCATCAGTAAAAGAACATTCTCTGTTCAGATATAAAAGAAACTCATCACAGTTTGTCGAGTATGGCAGGACTGTTTTATTCTGGGTGGAGAGGAAATCTACATTTAATTTATGTTTGAATTTGAAATGAAATCCACTAATGCTCAGACACTTTTCTTTCCTCACCTACCAAGTCATTTAAGGACAAGACTTTATACACTCTCCCTTTGGCTATTCTTTTTTTACTGGCTTTAATCTGAGCACATAGTACACAACCCAAAGTTTTACCTCAAGGTTGGTTCAACATAACTTTTAACTGAGTTCAAAGACGCACCAAAGTAAATAAGACGGCCTTCACGACATGCTGAAATGCTGGTTTTTCCTAATTATGTTTTTTTTTAGTTTGTTCCTTTTCTCTCAATGTATTCAAAGTGCCTCTTGAGCTTGGCTTTCATTCTTTTATTTCCTCTATTTATCTTTTCAACTGACTGACAGCACACTTCTTCCCCCATCAATACACCCTGTTTGTCTGCCTGTTTCAGATTAACTTCAATTAAAGTCAATTGACAAACAATATGAGTCTTTCTAAAGCTCTCCTCTATTATGCACTTTCCAGAACAATGGAACAATGCCTTTCTTCTTATCCAAAGAGTTTCTGAAGGACGTATAGAAATGAGTGGAGTGGCTATGATGACTGAATCTTAAACGAATGACTGGGTAAAGTTCAGTGAAATGATTTCACAGTGTGACTTTATAAAGTAGTTTTGCCTCAAACCTGGTTCATCCACATCGGTTGAGCCAGCATACTCATCCTCGTCTTTCTTCTTCTCTGGCGTCTTTTTCGGGGTCACTTGTCTCTGCTGCTTTGGTGGAGTCTGCAAGGACAAAATGGACAAAGTTTTAAAACTGTCCGTTAGAAACTAGAAAAAGTATTATTGATTAGATCAAAGTCAACTTTAATGTCAATCTTACACGGGCCGTTTCTCAATGTCGAGGAGGCTTGCTTAGTAGCACATGTATGCTGGGCATTTAAACAGTCCTTCGGCGCCACTCGATGACGTAGTATGCTTGAAATAGTGGCTTTGGAGCAGCTTTACTCGACATTGAGAAACACCCTCAGTTTGTGTTTACGGAGAGATCGAAATGACGTTTCCAACAATCCCGAAAGTAAAATTATACAGTATACAGATATGTATAAAATATGTATATTCTATATACATAGTCAGACACATTTACACATATGCACACATTAAGATAAAAAAAAAAAACACAGCAATCAATATATATAAAATAACAGTCACTTCAATATCAATATCTTTGGTGCAAGATTGTCCATAAAATGTGCATTTATTGCAGATTGTCCATAGCAGCGTAACAAAAAGTGTCTTGTGCTGGATTTGAGTGATTAGATAATTAGCCTACTAAAAATCCAAAATGTACCTTTGTGCTCACTTCCTCTTCACTCTGTTCATCCACTTCCATTTCGCTCTCTGAGCTTGACTCTGCTCCATCCATCAGATACCTGGAGAAAGACAAAGAACGGGTGAAGGAAATGTGTCAGGATGATTAAAGGCCAGAGGGAAAAGAACGTTGGCACGATATATCCTGCTATCAATCAGCTTTGCTATGTTTCAAATGGCAGTGGGCCATTGTCGGGCAATAGTAGAACAAAGGATCAGAACCCAGGTAATACTTTTCACCAGACGTTTAATATCCTGATGTTTTAAACATTACCGATGCCAAAAGCTTTGAAGAGTGTCTGCTGGGAGAAAAGTCTGAGCTACTGCAGTAGAGGGGAAAAGAGTACAAAACCTTTCAACCCAGGATTTGTCCCAGTACTCTTCGTGTCTATTTTAGCTTGAGTAAGCAAGTATAAATCCCTCCTCCTTTACATGGAAATACACAGTCTACATCCAATCTAACCTTAAAGGTCCCATGTCATGCTTTTCTGGTTATTACCCGTCCCCTTGTGTGTTATGAAGCTTTTTCTGCATGTTAACGGTCTGCAGAGTCACAAACCCTCAAAGTACACCCTGTAGCGAGTACAACTCTAACACAGAAAATACCTGTCTATGCTGCCCCAGAACGCCTCGTTGGAGATTTCTCTTTTCCTATTGTTTTCTTCCTGGTTACAGTGAGGTGCCCATACCCAAATGGACCCATTGGTCCAAATAGACCAATCCCTGGAGCCGTTACGTTACATCCGCGGAGCCGTTACATCACACACACACACTCAATCTTTTCTCAGCTGCAGCTCCGCCGATTTTTCCTCCGAGACGGTGGGACGCGGCGAGGCTGTGAGTCTGTGTGTGTGTTCGGGCTGGGTTTCGCTGTGTCTCGCAGACGGCCACTGGGCTCATAGGGAGGGGGGGACAGGAGCTCCAACAAGGTGTGCAGGACAGAGAGTGAATACACATACTTCACAGAGATGCTGTATGAGAAACCAATGTGATTTTGGAAAATTGCACAATTTAAATCTATTCTAGTAGACCTCAACAATGGAATTATGATCAGTAGAAATGGCCATGACATGGGACCTTTAATGTTAACCATTAGCAGAACAAAAACCCAAAAGAGGGAGTATATCTGTAATGACCACTGCAAAGGTTAAGAGAGCGGGGGTGGAGTAAAAAAAAAAACATTTTCCTCCACAATTTTAGAAACAAGTAACGAGGTGCCCCCACTTCAGCCCTCAACGATGCTAAACAAATTGCAATTGTTGTCCCTTATATTATAATTGATATAAAAATGGATGTGGAGAACATCAATGGTCTTAGTTTCTTCTATTCAATCAATCAACAACTTTTAATTTTTAATCCCACAAGGGGCAATTGGTTGTGAGCAGCTTATGTCATGTACACAGGCAGGAACATACAGGAAGAAAGCACACAGATACACCGGGAGCCCTTCCAATGTACACGATAAGTAGTTTCATAGCATCACAATAAATAAATAATCAAGTTAAAAACCCTATCAAGAATTTTAAAGTTTGAGTGCAGAAGGGATGAATGATTTTGAAAAGAGATTTGTCTTAAGAGCAGGTAGAGCATATCTACGCCCTGATAGCAACACATGAAATTCGTCTGCAAGAACATGACCTGGAGAGGCCAGTATGCTCTCTGCTTTGCGCAGAATCTGCCGTTTACAAAAGCAGTTTAAATCCCTCCGTTTCACTCCGATGACCTTAGAGCAGGTTTTTAACAATGTTCTTCAGGCTGTTCCTGTCTTTCAGTGTAAGCAGATAAAAGAAAAACAAATAAGGCTCCCAATAAATGCTTGGTAATTGCAGTTCTTTAGCAAGTTCTAGGGTGCTCTAGCTTTTCCAAATAGGGTACATAAATATGGTTATAATTACAACGGTGGAATATCACCAAATGTATTCATCTCAGTCTTCCACAAACCCTCCGTTGTGATGAGATGCTCCATGCCTCGAGGGCTCTCCTCTCTTTCTGTCCATCTCTGGACCGTCACTGGTCACTGGGGCACTTAGTCTCTTTTAAACATACACTACACTTCACATGACGTAAGCATGGCAGGAGCTCAAGCAGCGGACGTGCTCCCCCCCCCCCCCCCCTCTCCCGATGCTCAGAGAGAAGCGTGTGCATGATGGAGCGACAGTTTGAGAGGGTGCATATTTGTTTGGGCACTTGTGATCATCAAAGTAAGTGGTCCCTTTAATTACCCATAGCAGATGCAGCTTTTAAATAAAGGACACATCATCAAAGCTGCATGCTGCACAATAGCAGAGCAGGGGGGGGGGGGGGGCAAGGGTGAGAGATATTTGACAGAATGACAGGCAAGGCAGAATGACAACACAGGCTGCACTGAACTTCTCTCTTCTATGCACTTTTAGAAAATCTTAAATGAATGATCAGATTTCATAAAACCACAGCCTTGTATGCCATCGCCCTTGAGCAGTATATACAAATATATATTTACTGCTGTTCACAGTCATCTCATCAAAAGCGCTTTCATTTGGAGCCTAGAAGATGAGCATAAGTCAAAATGAATTGCCGTGCACCCGGTCTCATCCTCACATTAATCCTGCTGGAGCCGGATAATAACTCAAATGAAATAACATTCACATCAAAACTAATATCAGGCTAATTACAACGAAAGAGGCACACTAATAACAGAGAGAGATGGTTCCGGTAATGACTGCAACCTGACAATTATTTTCGTTATCGATTCATCTTTCAATTACTCATTGATTTGCTTTGTGCGAGAAATTCAATGTGTCATGCTGCAAAATGAAAATATATATTTGTGAGATTACCAGCAACAACGTTAGGCCCCTTCCAGATACTCGCACCACATTCCGAAAATGAGCAGGTTATGCAACGAGACAAGGTCATTCAGTTTATGCTGTAAAACGATTTTCTGAATAGCAGTGTCTAAGTAAACAGAACACACTGACTTCAATACTCTTAGAATTCATCATCGCCTGCTTACCTGTCATCATTATTACATGATCACTAACATTGTAACTCAGTGATAATGAAGAAGAGATCATGGTATTTTCTGTCACTACCTTGTCCTCCATTGAACTGAACTTTGCTGAGTCATACAAATACTTAGAAATGTTTGCTTGAAGCCAGACTGACATCCAAGATTCATAGCCAACATATGAGCCAAAAATTGAAAATCTAACCAGGATTTCTCTATTGAATTAAAGGATGTCTGTCTCTTCCTACCATAAAACCTTTGAGCAGTCAACCTTCATGTCCGTCCTTGACTTTGGAGATATTCTGCATTGTCATGCTGGCCCATAAACACACTGTTAAACCCTGCGTTACACAGAGCGTTACACTTATCACAAATGGACTCAATGGCTGGAAGGACCTCATTATTGTCAAAAGGAAAAAGCCATCTTAACGTTATTTATTTAAAAAGCAGGCAAAAATGTTGTGGTTCCACGTTGTAAAGAGTCCAAACATTCATTTTATTCCTCTAACCTTATAAAACATTTTATTTGTCTGTATTTTGGATTGTTCCGGATAAATTAAGGTAATGATGTTACCTCTAGGAAAAAGTGATGGCTTTTTAAAAAAATTGTTTTCTAATGTAAGCAGCACTACTCAGTGCCCCCTGAGAACACAGTAATGCGTCTCACCTTGGTATGCAGTCAAATGTGTCAACTCCCCTCACATTTGACTGATTCTACATTTCAAATTGCGATAACGACAATATAAATTGCTGAAAGTAAGACTATATATTTTTAAGAGCTAATTATTTGACAGCTTATACCGTTTCTACCACAACACTAGTTCTGCTAACCTTATATTAGCATAACAGCAGCCTGAGACCAGCAAGTTCATAACCTGTGATAACCATCCAGCCTCATTATCATCATCATTATTACAGAAGCAACTACTATGAAGGAATCCCCTAAACAATAAAGCAAAGCTTCATACAGTGCGCCACGAGCACAGAACGATTCTAATTAATTTGGACCAAGACGAGAGTTCTGCTCCACATTATTCAGTAAAGATTAAAGGGGGGCGATGACAGAAAGGTAGCAGAGGAACCTCCTGTAATGAGGCATATAATCCTATCATATAATTAGAGAGCTGCTGGAGCTGGCTGTGTTGAATTTGTGATCACAGCAGGCATCAGCTGCTCAAGGTTACAATGTTCTCTGCAGCAGGCAGCCATCACCGCTGTGAGAGGTGTATTTTTGGAAGCTTCAATCAGTGTGAGTGCCGTGTGCAGATTGTGGGATGCAGAGGGTACAGATGTGGCTGAAGAGAAAGTATTCATCAGAAGAGGATTCATACGTTGGACACATGTTGTGGATGAGTCCTGAGCAGCTGCTCTTGTGACTTCCTCCACATGCAATCATCAAAACAGTTTTACTGTAAGATCATTCTTTGGGTTTCGCTCTCTTACTGTTTATAGGTGATCTTCTGTTTTTTCTTATGGCAGTCCAAAACCCATTCCTTCCGCACGATGATGCCCCCTGCTGATTTCACCTGGCTGTACTTGGGGGTGTTGGAGAAGGCACAGCTGGAGATTAAAGGACACACACACACACGGTTACATCACCTGAGAGACGTTGAAAAGGCTGCCCTCAGAGATCCGGATGAAACCAAACTGAACAGGGGGCTAACAGGGCCATTACACCTTCCAGAAGTCTGTTTTTCATAATAAAACTCAACTACAGATCATAAAAACTCTCATGAAAGAACATCTGTGGAACAATTATTCATTAAAAAGGGGTTTGCCCTTCATATCAATTATCATTCATTTTAATTCATTTCTTACTTCATAGTTTATATCTCAATATTTTGGGTTCATAGTTTTTCCATCATTTGTATTTTTATCTTTGATTGTATTAATCTGTGCGGTCCTGTTTTTCATCCTTACCCTGTTGCTGTTTGATCCACGGGGATTAATAAAGCTCCATCTTATCTCTTAAATTACGAATATAAAATATTTACTTTGTCTCTTGTAGTGGAAATGTCCACTCTATCCTGATATGTTTAAACCAAATTCTTCTCATGTGGTTAGATGTGCTGTTTTCCTCTATCTACTCTACTTCAAGGCCACAGAGCTGTTTTGGCTACTGGGTTGAGACTCACACAAAGTCACACGAGAACTTCTACAGCTCAAGGCCAGGTGTCTAATAACAATGTGACCGTGTGAAGACAGATTTCTTACCTTCTCATCATTTCTGCTATATAAGCTTTGCTGCCATATTGAACTGCGCACACTCGCGCAGATTATTCTATACTCTGTGGGACCTGTGTCTATATTTATTGTATTGTAATGTATATATTTGAAGCTTCAAATAAATACCAGAAAGACAACTCTGTCTGATTCACCATTTATTTGATTTGATCACTCTGACTTGTACTCTACAGTATTGGGGTTTTTAGATTTCCATAACACTCAACTGACACATCAATACAGATCAGCCATATTGCCAAATGTACATTTTAAACAGCTATGCAATGTGTGATCGACATCCTGCACCATGTTATATATTGCATCTTTTGGCTGGTTCGTAGCTCTGTTAAAACTTCCCTTTGTTTTTATGGACGTATTTCTGAGCTGTCCTTGCCACCAGAGGACTGAGTTTATTGTGTCCCCTGCAGTAATTACTTCAGGATGAGATGAGAAAATCTGATTTAGTTGATGTGTTTCTAAAGACAGTCAACAACACAGTGGATATAAGCACAGTGAACTGTTTGTCAATTTGGTGTTTAATCTACCTTATTATCTTTGCTTTGAAATTAGTTTTTTTTTTTTTTTTTTTTTAATTCTAATTCATATCCTAGCTTTTAAATGATTGTTTTTAAATGCCATTTTAAAACATGTTTCTCAATGTCTTTCATTGTTGTAAAGCACTTTGAATTGCCTTGTGTTGAAAGGGGCTATATAAACAAACCTGCCTTGCCATACTATTAAAAGTAAATTAAGGACAGCTGAGGCGTTCAGTGTCTTCTACACACTTCCTCTCTGCTGGATACTTACATGAGGTGTGTGGCGTCGGGGGTCCAATCAGGTCTGTATTTGGCTCCCATGTCCACAGCCTTTTCCCTCAAATCCCCTCTTATGGGGTTTTGGAAGCCGCTGAGGACAAACACGACCCCCTCCAGGATGCGTTTGAAAGGGACCTGCTGCACGCTGGCTTTCGGTTGTTTGGGTTTAGGGTCGGGTTTAGAGTGGCTCTCTCGATTCTTCTCAGCAGACTTCTGTGCCGGCGACGCTGGAGAGAAGAATTGCAGGAGTCAAAGAAGCATCCCAGGTGAAGAAATAATCTATATTCAAGATTCAGTCGCGGTTAGAGTTACCTTTCGGAGTGCTGGAGCTGGGCGTGCCGGCGGGGCTCGGCTTGGGTTTGGGGGCCGCAGCTTTCCCCTCAGGTGAGACAGCTGGGCTGGATTTCTTCGAGGGGGGAGGGCCGGAGGAAGACTTTTGCTCTTTGCTGAACTCAAATGTTCTCTTTGCAGGTGGCTATGTGGAAACAAATGGATATTAGAACTATTGGATATATGGATACTTTCCAGATTGCAAAAATAAGCTTTACATGAATGTTTACGAGACGTGCCTTGAAAGAGATAATGTTGGATGACGAGTGGACTAGAGCACACATCTGAAAACTGTGTACACATTTCATGCTCTAAAACTGACACCTTGGAAACAAAACAACAAGTACTTTTGAGATTACTTCCTGATGCATAGACATGAATATGTATTTGTGCAGTTCTAGATGTGTATTTCTTCCAAATGACTTGTAGCGGATATTGACAATCCCCAGAAGTGATTTTCCTCTCAGAGCGAGCTCATACAGAGTTTTACTGATGGATTTTTATCAGACTAAGGCAATATTTCAAGCCCTACGTTTTAAAGCTGATGAAAGCTGCAATTTAAGCTGCTGCTCACGTACCAGATTCATTCAATAAATTGGATTTCAGCAACAAGAACAGAACATAATGAGCAGAGCTTCCATAAGAAATGTGAGGCACTGCCTGTATAATTTAACAGCATAGGACGCCCTAAAGCTCAGTTGGTAAAGTGCACTGGGACTGGTTACCAAGCGGATTTGTCCCGTGTCATTCCCTCTCCTGTCTCCCTATTTCAAGTCTTTCCTAAAAAGTACTGCCTTTAAAACATTTGATAAAACAAAAATAGAATTAACAAAAGTAATTTTTTTTTTTTTGTCTGAAATGTATTAGTTTGTTTATACAAGTCCAAGGAATTTTGGTTCCTGGTGAAGTTTGGAGATAGATGCACAATAATATTAATGAAAATATGTGATCAAGTAGATGTTAACAACCCTTTTAAAAACCCTTGAACACATACTTTACTTTACTAGTACCATTTCACAGTTTTGGGTAAAACAACTGTTCAGTGTCAGACCTTATCTTTCCTAGGTATAAACGTCACGGCTCGCCACTGGCCAAAAATGCCACATTATTGACCCGAAAGTGCACAAAAAGCAGACTGACGCTCCCCACGGTCCTGACATGCTTCACGCGTTGACATTTTACCGAAAGCTGCTACGGTTCTTCAACAAAAAGTTCAAATGTAAGAGGTTTATCTCTCATTCAGATCAATGGAAAGGCTCTCCTCTCACAGATCACTGCACATCACCATGGAAACCTTTGATCTCTGCACACAGGTGTTTGATAACATCGTCACCATGGACACCTTAGATCTCTGGGCTCACACACAGGTGTTATGATTAGGTGCTCAGCACAGAAACAAACACTGACAAACAGACTGTCTCAGCCTAATCTTTTCTGTCTGACTTCATACTGACTTCAACATGTTCCACATATTTTATACATTATTGGTGACGTATGGTTTTAGTTCAAAAGTTTGCAGTTAAAATATTCTGCTGCTTTCCCAAGCCTTGTTACTTTCTTTTCTCTTCTTAATACACATTCACTCACTACTACTTACATCTGATATGTAACTCCTTCAGCCTACTTTCTGCTGCAGAAACCATTCAACTATTACATTATTCAGCTATTTCAGGACATAAAGCCGATACATGTTGTTGATACCTTTTTTAAACCTTTTCTTTTAAATATTAAGCTTTTTTTTCATACTCTTCCAGTTTAACATTTCACTTTCAAGTTTTCAACAAAGTCATTGCAATGCATTTGAGCTGTAACAATTTGATTCAAATCATTTCACTTTTCTGCATTTCTACGCTAAGTTCAGCAAAACACTTACTTGGTCTCTGTAGCTAAAGGCAGCTACCATTCAGCTAATAACATATTCAGCTAAATTCAGCAACAAATGTTAACAATTTACAGCATTCGCACGCATTTTCTGCAGGAAATGCATTTTCTAGTTGCCTCTTATTTTCTCTGCTTACGATGTACTGTTTTCTAAATTAAGCTGCCTGTCGTTAAGTGGAGACACGACGTGATGTTTAGTACCTGCGGTGAGGCCGAGCTGGAGGAGGGAAGCGGGCCTGAGGAGGGGGGGCCGCCACCTGAGGAGTGGGAGCCGCCAGCCTGCAGCGCAGCAGCAGCGTAACTCAACCTCTCACTCGGAGGAGACACTGAGGGGAGAACAGAGCAGAGGGCTGCTGAGGAACAAAGTAGCTTGATAATAAAGAACGCCTACCTTTTGTCTCCTTTAGAGCTTTACATCAAAACCTAATTAGTTCACACTTGCCATGTTTTTCATTATTTGAGGTGATAAGCCCTTTTGTAACAAGGAAATGAAATCGTGTAATTGCGCTTCAGGAGCTGGTGAATTCAAATGAATGGATTTACCTTTCGGTGAGGTAGTGGACTTTGTTGCATGGTCCCGATTGAAGAAGAGACTGCCAGGCTGAAGGCTGGGAGCGGAGGACGGAGGCTCCTCCTTCACCCTGAACTGTCCCAGCTTCGTCAGTTTCTGAAAGGAGAGAAGAAAGACACGCTTAGTGCAAAAGGAAAAGGTGGAGAGAGGGGCTGGAGTCCTTTTTTTGTTTTAAGATATAGCAATATGTTTACAATATGAAATCTAACAAAATGGAGGGAAACTTGGCAGGTGTATGCTGGTTACAGCTCACTCTCAGTTGCTTGCTACAGTATATTAAAAAACAGATAAAGAAGGAATAAAGGTCTACAGGACATATTCTTGGACAATATGTACGTCAAATCTTGGGCTTGTTATATACATTGATTGAATGGGGCTTTGACCTTATTGAAGCCATAAAATGTGTGAGCTTTTGAACCCAAATGTCACATTAACTCAAGCATTGCTGTGTCATGGCAGATGTATTGCTCAGGACCCAAGGAAGCACTGTGTCGGGTTTAAAAGGTTTTGGATCAGCAGTTCTCGAGAAAGCTGAGAGCAGAAACAACAGAGGCAAGCCAAAACTCGGACAGACACTGGTTTAGTCATCTTTAAGTTGATGAGTTCTTAGAATAGATTTAGGTGCTACACACACACACACTCTGGCGAGATGCATAATCACAAAGACCATCTTCCTAATTACTGAACTTTATGTACAGTCACTAATATGAATGTTTAGTTGTTTACTTTCTTTGGTGTGTCTGGATTCTCAAACTGGTTTGTTTTGGACCTTTATTTAAACCTTATTAAAAATAGGACAGGGTATTTAATCTCAATATTTTTGAGGGATTACCTCAAATGTGTCACATAGTGAAAGAATTTAGTATCAAAAGTCCAAAATGTGGAAAGTTACATCAGATATCTGCTCAGAAGATGTGCGTAAATCTTTTTTAGGATCAGACAGAATTTTGATGGAGAAACTATTTTGAGAATTGTTGACTATTTCATTTAGGCAACACTTGCTTGAGATCTTGTGTTCGGACCACCTTTAACATCAGAGATGCTTTTGAAGAGGGATAAAATCATTTTTATTTTCAAAATCAGGTATCTAAAAGTATGGTTTTAGTGTGAGCAGTGGGTCATCATATCAGCAAAAACCAATATAAACTATATTCAGTGAAAATAACCAGAAATACAGAAGATCTTCAGGCCCGTTGGAGTTTAGGGACCTGTCGAGACTTACCGGGGAGGTTGTTGGAAGAGGATCATTTTTGTCAGGCGGTGAATGAAACTTCACAAAGGCCAGTCCGTATGCTATGTTCTAGAAAAACAGATACAAAACCATCTTAGATTAGATTACTTTATTGTCATTACAAAATGCAAGCACAGTGTAACGAAATTAAGGAGGGTCTAACCAGAGTGCAAAACAGTCAGTTATATACACAATTATCAGAAGTATGTACAAAATAAATTATACAAAAATAAAGGTAAATAGATGGGAAATGTATAAATAAGAATAAATACACAGATAATAATAAATACAGTACTGTATATAAAGCAGTAATGTACAAGGATAATTGCGCTTCAGCACAGCACACGACAACAACTAGGCAGTATGGCAGTATTAGTGTTCATTTCACAAAAACCAATGGATATATGCTTATTAGTGTACACTGGACTACTGGATCATAACTGGACTATTAAACACAACAGTCCAGCAGATCGATTTTTTTCTGTATCTGAAGCAATAATGTCGACTGATGTCTAATGATGTGGCTCTATGGTAAAACTAGTGTGAAAATAGTCCAAATCACAATTGTTTTACTTTTGGATTCTGTTGGGGTAGGTAAGTTTCAGAAACCGGCTCGAGTGCACTAACATTTGAAAGTACACAGCCGAAAAGAATCCGCCCCTTCCTTCAGACTTCCTTACAGAGCACCTCCTCCAACACACATGAACGCGCACATGACGTCAGCAGACTGGTGAAAGTGGCCGCCTGTTGCTGGCGAGTCATTGAAGTACTGCTGCAATGCACGCCCAATGAGGGCACGCCCAATGAGGGCACGAGATACATTTGTGTGTGCACGAGATGGAAGGCTGACAGACAGGGCGGCAATCCAAACGGATTGGTTGTACTTTTTACAGTATCACGGCTTCCACAGATGACTTTTTTTTATGGATTTTTTGTCAAAGCACTTCAGATATTCATTGCTATCGGGATGTTAAGAGCATTCCATGGAAGATAACAAAAAGTGTATCTCGAGCCGGTTTCTCAAACTTACCTACCCCACCTTTAAGAGTGAGATGGATATATTATTTGCACTCTGTTTTTTTAATCCATTTAAACGATTGAACCTCTACCTTGCTGTATGGCTGGCTGCACACAATTTTCACTCTGTCCCACTTCTCCTGAGTCGCGCTCTTCTGCAGCTGCTGAGGCCCAAAGAAACGCACTCGGTTCATGTTGGTGCCGTTACGACTCTCCGTGGGCGACATGAAGGAAGACGTAACCAAGAGAACCTAAAGGGAGAAAAGGATTGACATAAAAGGATTAGAAATAAATTGAGTTATTACCATAATTAGGAGGATAAATACTTTGTAGTGATGTTTGGTTTTAAGAATACCTCATAGTCCTGATCTCTGACAGCTGAAGAATTCCCCACCAGCACCTCGATGAAAGCAGAGCCTTCATTTCCAATATCAATGCTGTGCACCTGCTCCTCCTTCTCTAACTGAGAGAAAAGAAACAGCTCAGGTCAACAGAGCACACACACAAACATAAGTCAAAGAGCTAAAAAAATGTGATTTAAGAAGTGAAAGTATATAACAAGACTGCTTTAAGTTTCCGTTAGCCGGTAATTACCGGACTTTGACCGGTAAAATATGCTGAAGACTGGCAAATCGAAATCTCTATATATCTATATCAGTTGCGCCACTTATGTGACAGACAAGAATAATCAATTCTAATGTCTAACACGTAATGTGGAGAAAGAGATTTCCTGTATGGGTTGATTGTGAGTTGATCTGTTGGTAATGCCTCGGGGTTCCGGTGGGCATGTAAACAAATGCTGCGCTATAATTTGCGGCCTCACCCGGTTGCATAGCGACGCTTATTGTTTAGGTGTCTTTTAATAAGCAGGTAGTCCTATCATTAGCTAGAACTAGCTGGATCTGATCGATATGGACATAAACGCGAGTGAAGTCTAATCTGACGGGAGAGAGAGATCAGCTGCTGCTGACGAGTCGACACGCAGCTCTGCATGATCACATGCAGCGTGAGCGGACAAAACACACACCAGGTTAGAATATCACACGTAGCCTAGCTATTTTAATGACCTCTCAAACTACCTAAACTAGTTATAGATATGTTTAGTTTTACTGTCGGGTCACTCATTACTGATCCGCGAGCTGCATGATACTGACGGGCTGACAGGAGAGGGAGAGAGCGCTCCGTTTATTATTCCCGTGTTATTATAAATTACTGTACACTTTTGAATAATGTAGTTAATCTACTAGGCCTATAATTAGTTTGTTTAATATCGAATCATATCAATTTGTTTTAAAGCTCAATAAATAACAAAGAAGACCTTTGACCGGCACTTTTCTCATTTTGTCCGGAAGATTTCAACTTTAACGGACATGTTGACCGGAGAAAAAATATTCTAACGGAAACTCTGCCTGACACATCAATACTCTACCATATAAAATCTTAAAACCGTATAATCTATTCTTAAAGCATCAGGCAGGAGCTGGAGGGACATAAAGATGAGCAGCACAATAGTTATTTGTCTCCCAGATAATAAAAAAATGTGCAGTAGTAGCATTTGAATAAGCTGGAAAGAGGCAATTAACTTCTGCATAATCTCTAAACAATTATGTGAACTCAGCAAGAAGATTCAGACAAAGGACCCAAATGTATCATAGAAGGAGGGAAGTCAAAATGTTTAATTGGTATCAATCTTGCTGATTCTTAGAATGTTTGTTGTTGTATCAACATGATTGCATGCAACTGTTGTTGATTAATAGATCTTCAGAAGTTACACAAAATAAGAATGCCCAACACTTGGCAATAACAAACGGTAAGTCAGGATCCAAATATTTCCATTTCTTTAGTGGATTTTAAACCAATGAAGGGCAATGAGGGACATATAGTATGATCCGGCATAAAATAATCACAAGCCTTTTTAAAAAGGATGCAAGCCAAGTACCCAAAATATCAGTTTAAGATAAAAACAACATCCACAGACTGACTTCATGTCTTGCAAAGGGTAGCAGAATTCAGGTAGCGAAACATCTGTAAAAAACAAATCTATGTTGGATATTTCTGTCTGAGGTAGCAAATGATCTAAAAGCTCCTTTCCCACTCCCTAATTTGGTGGACTTCTCATAAAAAACGTGAAACTCAGCAATTGAGGTCGATGCGCCACTGTTTGATTTGGATCAAATATGCTGGATCAGCAGGTTTCTAGAGCCTAGGTACATTTCACATCAGCAATGACAAATAACAACATGCCTTTGGGAAAACACGTGTGTTAAAAACATACCTGTAGAATGACTGATGTCTGCTTCTCCCCGGATCTTGCTGCTTTCCACTTTCTGTAGGTGTCAGAGCTCAGCAGGTTGTCTGCCTTGTGTGCCTGTTTTACATTAGAATCAGCAGAATATGGTTAATTGAAGTAGGTATTCACATACAAGGAATTTAGTTTTTGGTGCATAACATTAAATTAGACAAATATTGCAAAAAGAACTACATCAATATAGAAGCAAATCACAACATATTTTTAATTAAAACAGGAGGGGGGGTGCACAAAAAAGTCCAATGGAAGTTTAAAAGTTCACATTAGGTATATAAAATACAGTACCAATTAAAAAATATAAGAAGAATGTGCCACGTACAAAGGGTTATGATAATGGTAATAGGACGGCTCTCATTTGCCTAAATAACACAATACATCTACAAATATTGGTGTAAGGAATATTGTAAACATTCAATGCAAGTGATATAATGAACTTACAGTGTCCTCGGTGCTGCAAGACACGACGTGTTTGAGTTGGATTTCTGGCATGTTGTTGATTCTTGACAGGTTGAATTAGCTAATGTGATGTTAAATAAACCAACTGAGCGCTGCGTAACCACTAAACACTATGTTAACCAATTAAGAAGACATAAAGCACAAGATGTCCTTCAAGCTGCTGTAAATGTAGCCTTCAAAATGTAATTAAATTGACTTAAAGTTTAAGTCAGATATACTGTTGGCTAACGTGATAGCATGCTAGCAAACAATAGGCGGAGTGAACTTTCCCTGATTAGCCTTGTGGTTTTATCAAACATAAAATGATGTTACGCACAAATTCTGAATCGGTTATGTACTTGTCACATAGCCAGTCATGTTGGTATTGCATCTAACATTACAAAACATATATGGATGGATTTAATTTGAGATATATATACGTGGAAGCGAACTCATATTCCCACCAAAAGCCTGGCCTGTGTCGTCCTGTGACGCAATCCTCTAAAACAGCATTTTCATCCAATCAGAGCTTTCGGTTCTTCTTCTGCTGTTAAATAGCAGCACCGACATATTTATATCGCCACCAATCGTTCAGGAGCTGTACCGCAGTCAGACTAAATATCTTAAAATACTGTAGGCCTACCTACACATTTAATTAAAGACATGATTCAAATGTATTACAAAAAAATTGAATAAAAAACATTAAACAATGACTCCTGTTGGTTTCCAGTCTTTAAGTGTTCTTGTAAGTAACACACTTTTTCATCTCCTCTCATGTAAGTAAAGTATGGAAGCCTTTTTACGCCAACATGATGGAAAAACAGAGAATCTAACTATGGAAACAACCCTTGACAACAGAGCATTTAGAAATCTATAAAGAGTGAAATCCTATATGTAAGTTAGATGTGAACGTTAAACTACAACAGTTTATGTATTGATCATGTATTTTTGTATGACTGTTCTAACAACAAATGCTTACCATTGTGTGTGAACGATGTGATAAATGGTTGCTCGTAAAAAAGGCTCCTTTCCATTTAGCTTTTACTGTATCATGTCCTGTAGAGCAGCGGTTCCCAACCTGTGGGCCGCGGCCCCCTAGTGGTCCGCGAAGGCATTGCAAATAATTAAACACATTTAATTTCAATTTTTTTTTTTTTTTTTACATGCTTAAGACACAAACATGGACATAACAATAACATATAGGAATGGAAATCCCATCTCTCAGACAACAACAAAACAAAAACAGAAGAAATAAAGATACCACTTCAACATTTCACAAACAGAAATAGGTTGACAACCAAATACCACCAAAAAAACAACATGGCAAGCATATTTATTGTTTCTTTAATCCCACTCTTCGTTAGAGCTAATTATTTCCCATTTCATGGCGTGTTGAGCCACCCTTTGATTTTTGTGGCAATCATTTTTTTTTAAAGAAATTGTATTTTGAATCTACTCTTCAAACACCTTAAATTAAGATTACTCCTTGATTGACTTTTAAAAATATGTATTTTAGCCAGAATAGTTGTATTTATTAACTGTGTGTGGTCTTCATCTAAAAGCCCAAATACAATATTAAAGGGTGTAAATGTAAATTCAATATATGCGCCAAATAATTTGCAAAACATTATGATTTGTGTGGAAACATTTTCATTATTACGTTTTTATTTTTATTTGAACCTCTTTTCCTTTCTCTTTCTTGATCCTCCTTAGCATAGATATATATAAACACTAGATGGCTCAAGGGGGAGTCGCCAGCGTAGCTCACCAGTGGCCATCGTGCCACAGTCAACAACTACTGCTACAGCTGTTGTAAGGTGAGTGATCTGCACAAAAATACTCTTAACTCGCTGAAATATTGACTGATTTACAAACGGTTTGGTTTATTATAAATGTTATTAGCATGGCTATGATACACAGGAGACAACAACACATGTTGAAAAAAAAAAGTTCATGATTATAATTATAAGTATGCAGTATCATAACTACATCTTTGATGTTTATAACAAACCAAACTGGTTGAAAATTGAGCAATCTACGGTTATTTCAATAGTTCACTATAGACATAATGTTATGAATGAGCGAGCTGCCTGTGGCAAGGGCTGCATCTCGGGTCGATTATTTTCATTTCCTCGCTCGTCGGTCCTCGGTATCATCGGAAGTTGATTTGTCACTCCTCAGTCTATACTGTGTTTTGTTTAAATTAATGTATCATTTAGTTACAAATATGTGATATATCTGAACAACAAAGTGGTCAAAAATCATTTTATTCATTTATTGGAAACATTTTCATGATCGCTTTTTTCGTTTATACATTTTGGCGTTTATCTTTTTTGAGAATGAGTTCTTATTTTATTTAATGTATTTGGGTCTACAACAGATTATACAAATGTTTGTGTCAGTAAATGTGTACTAACAGAGGCGGGGGTGTTTGTGAAAATAACGGGGACAGAGCTGGCTGCTGTCAGACGAACAGCTGTGCGGCGTCATCACAAACGTCGCTTCACCTGACGCTTTCCTTGCGTCTCTCCATGCTTCCCTTGTGGGAGGGACTAAAGGCAGGGAAACTACGCAAGTGAGGGACGCAAGGAATCCATTTAATCGACCTGAGAAGCAGCCAAGATGGCCGCCATGTGGCAACGTCGGTCTCCATTGGCCAGCAGCGCGGGTGAGTCATCTAGTGTTTATCTATGCTCCTTAGCAACGGTCATCACAGTCCTTGAGTTGACAGTGGTCTGTTCTACTGGATTTACAACGTGTCACATGTTCTGAATTGACCAATCACAACTTTATTTAGCCTCCGTATTGTTTATGGTTGAATGTGGGCCGCAACATTTTTTTTTATTCTTAACTGGGCCCTGAGTTGAAAAAGGTTGGGAACCGCTGCTGTAGAGCTTTCTTCACACTGGCAACCCCTACTGAGAAACTTAATAGAACAGAGCCATTATTCTTGTTGTAAATTACTCCTGGGCTTTTCCTGTAATGACATGTTTGCTTTTGGTGAGGCATATTCTCTCATGAGCACTGGGAAACACTTTCTCATTTATGTAATAAATGTTGCAAATTGCATTACAGGTTGAGCTGCGGTCTTTCTCCCTAGAGGAACTCCGAAATATCGCCTGAGGAACACTTTCTGTTAGACATGCGGCAATTGTTGTGAATAATTGGAGCAGTAGAACGGTAAGACCAAATCAAATATGAGGGCTTGTGATTTAAAAAAAAAACTTGTCTTCGTTTATAAAAAAAAAAGCACAGACGCAGGTTACAGACAAAGACTGAAAACACTTCATTTGTTCGATTTGGACATTATGAGAGACTAATATTGAAGATATCAAAAAATGTATGTATGGGTGTACGATATTTACAATAACTGAAATATACATGAACAATGCATTACCATCAGTGTAAGAAAAAATATGAAGTGTAATGAGTTCAATGTATCAGGTTGATCCTGCGACTTATCCACAGTGAGTTTAAATGATCTCCAAGTAAATGGCCGTCTCTGCATCGGCCACATTACTCTGCACCTCTCTTGTGCCTCTGACTTCTAAATCTTCTCGTCTTTCGATGCCTCCGCCCTCTCCTCTTCGTCTTCTCTCCCCACCTCTCCTGCCTATCGGATGGATCTGAAAAAAAAGCACAAATGTTGCTAATCTGTCAAATATAGGAAATATATAATTTGTAGATTTAATGTTTTCTTTTAATGCAATGCCTTCTGTTGAAAAGGACGGTACCTACCTGCTTCGTATGGACAAAATTAGGTGTGCAGTTTTGGTATACAAGTTGGTAGCTGCCGTTGGTGTAGATATGAGTCACTTCCGTGCAGTTAATGTAGAGGGGCATCTGATCCTGATAAATCCCCATTCCTTCAGGGTACACAGCTGGGAGTCTTTTCAGAACATGTCTGAAAGGAGCAGCACATGAATACTCACAATAAACAAGTGAGAACATTTTAGAGGAACATTCTTTAGGGCTGATTTGCTTCACATACTTTTCAGATCTCTTTCGGCAGCAGTAGAAAGAAAGAGACAGAAGGAATAAGACCAGGCAGATGGACACAGCAGGTATCACCAACCACATCAAAAAGGTTGTCTCTGTTTTAAGACAAAACAAGCAGCGAGGGATCAGATGTGAAACTCAGGTGGTTAACTACATGGATTATAGTTCAACTCTTGGCATTTCAGAAATACTGCTTGACCCTCGAGCTTAATGTAACAGCTTCACTTAGATATTCCATTATAAGAGCTAGCATTTTTTTACGTAAAAAAGATATACATATTAAACTGCCACAACTGAAAAGCTGTAAAAAATACAGCTCAAGGTTATCTTTGCAGCATTCTTCAGCAAATGATCTTATGTTTCCAAGCTGCAGGCATGTTGCACAGATGTCTCAGTTCCATCCCTATATCAGAGTGAATAAACAAGAGGCAGAGCTCGAGACTTTGTTAGAGTTAAACACTTTTAACACACCTTCTTCTCCCTGCAGCAACAACAGGGAGTCATTTCCCAGTGCGTTGAAAGCAAAGCAGATGACAGTCAGAGGTTTGTCCATGTGGCCCCTCAGAGTGGCTGTAAGCGCACCGGGCTCAGATGTTACAGACCCGTTGTAATCACGAGGGGGAACAGTACCATTCACGCTCCAGGTGATGGCCGGTTTGGGTTTGGAGTCGACTGAACAGTGACACAGCACCTCCAAATACTCCACAACACAGGTGGAGGAGAGCCGGAGGATCACTGGTTTATCTGTAGGATAGAAAGAGCACATTTCAACTTCGCTGAACTTTTTAATCTCTTCTTCTTTTTTAACTATAAAGGATAACACATTTTTTGAAAATACGCTTATTGGCTTTATTGCAGAGCCAGTAAGCTGCTAGCTTAGTTGAGTACAAACACTGGAAACAGAGAAACAGCTTGCCTGGCTCGGTCCAAATTAAATGAAATTACCTCTATACACTTTTAAAGCTCACTAATTTAGATGTTATATGTTGTTTGTTTAATCTGGAAACATACCACAGTGTAAAAACAATGATTTACCATTGTACAATGTTTATGCACATAACTTCCTCGAGTCCTTGACTGTTGGTAGTAGCTTCGTATTAACCATACAGACATTTAAGTGACGTTAACATTTACATAGTGGCATTTGGCTACATTCCAATAAAAAAAGGGAACCATGAAAAGTTTTCTTAAAAACCCTTAGAACTCTTTAAAGAAAAATGGAAACAAAGCCAACAAAAAATCATGTTTGTTAAATCAGTGATGTTAAAGTGTACTCCAGGTTGTGATCTGCACACTTTTACATCACTGTAGGGTGTGCAACAGAAAAAAACCCTGACCCCCACAGGATTTCAAACTATCAACACAAAAGGGCGGTGAAACTTGTGTTATGTTGCTTATGTTACTCTGTCAGCAGCAAAAATCCAACACATGTAGGTGAGGCTTGTTGTAAAATATTCCAAATGTGTGTATGACCATCAGAGGGAGGGGTACAAGAAATTAGAAGAAAGTATTACATTGTATGTTCAGCGGCGTGGGCTTGGACTCTCCTCGACCAATCTGGTTTTGAACTAAGCAGCGGACCCTCATGTCCCGGGTCACGTTGAACACCCGGATTGTGTGTGTGCGATGGTGGAGGTGCACCGTGCGGCCGTGCTGACTGTAGGACCAGCGGTACACTGACACCGGAGGGTCGGCTTTACACGAGCAGACCAACAAGGCGCTGCCCCCCTCCTGCACCACCAAGGTCTGGATCTGAATTACTACATCTTTGGGTGAAACTAAAGACAATTTAAAAAAAAGAAAGAAAATGTGTCAGTGTCAAATAAGCCAGGAAACACAAAGATAGTAGTCAAAGCCATCCTTACAGGTCACATGCAGATCCTTTGACGTGGATAATGCTTTGGCTCCTGGGTAGCTGGCTTCACATCTCAGCCTGGGTTTCACCTTGTGTGACGCAGTGAAGGACAGAGTGGAGAGTAACATCGGCCTGTGGGGCTCGGGGTGGAGCGTCTGCACCCCCGCGGGCTCAGTGCCGTTGGGCCAGTCTCCTCTCTCCCAGCTCCAGCGAAGGGTCGGGGGTCTGGAGGGACAGGAGTATCTGACGGAGCAGTTCAGCGTGACCAGCTGCCCCTCTGTGGCTGACAACATGCCGCTGATGACAGGAACCTCAGGGGTGTCTGTCATTGAGGAATAACTCCATCAACACTTTACTTTTACTATACTGTGTCATGAAAACAAAAGTTCTAAAAGAGCACAGACGAGTATTTTGGATTATTGGTCTAAATGTCCATTACAAAGCTATTCAATCAATCATCCCAAAAGTGGTTGTGTATTTAGGGTGGATGATTCCAAATTATTTTGTTTCCTTGTAGAAAATAACTTTGTTCTATACTGCTCATTTTAGATATCTATTTGTATTTATTTGTTTGGCTATTTTTTTTTTTTATTACATTTATCTCAGGTAATTGTTTTTAACTTTATATCGTATTTCTACTCTACGCTTTTATCTTTCCACATTCTGAAGCTTTGAAAAGCCTACATTATCTTGTTGTCAAAGTTCCAAAGCAACAACTTGTTTTATGAGAGAAGAAAGAGAGAATATAGCAACCCCCCCCACTCACCCACAACATCCAGACTGAAGCTCCGTGGCTTCCCCCAAAGTAACTCGTCCCCTCTCTTCAGAGCCATCTCAAACTCCCGGGAGTTGTCCTGGCTGATCCTTTCGATCTTCACTGAGCAGTCTCCATCTGCAATTCGCCCAAAGAGAGACGCCCGGCCTTGGAAATCCCGACTCACTTGATCTCTGTCCTCGCTGTTAAAAGCTGTGCTGCGGAGTGGAAAGATATGTCTACCACCTCTGAACCTAATCCGAACGTCCACCCTCTTCCTCCCCCTGAGAGGGTAAGGAGTTTGAGGGGTGAAAGAGCAGGGGACCACCACACAGGAGCCTACCAGTGCTTGGACATGTGCAGGGACTGAGGGCACAGGGGACACAGCATGGACCCTCCTCCACAAGGCTGCTGCTGCTGGGATAAAGAACTGGAAATAATTATCAATATCCATACACAGGATCACATGTTACTAGGCCAAGGTCTACAGTAGGATCAGGTTCAAATCACAGTAGACAGCAGGTTTATATCAAGCCATCCTGCCATTAGTTGCCTCATAACTGTTCATGTATGATGTGTTCATGTTTGTTTAAACTTTGAGCATAATTAAGCAAGAGACCATTTGCAGGGAACATGGCCAATTAAAGCATTAGTGTTCCAAGCCTTTATATCTTAAATAAAGCTAATAATACTGAACACATTTGTAGACAATCAAAGGTTAAAGCTGATGTATTTAGCTGCACTGTCTGCATAACATGACCCAGGACCGTTTTGCAACAGATGTATTTTTAGAAACGGGAAGAACCCTTATCCCCAACACAGCAGCAGTTTTTGCTCTGGAAAATCTACTATTAAACTGTTTTGTACATTGATATTGTGAATTTATCCTTATTGGTTTAGGGATTATTTGCATATATTATTAAACTTTTATTAACAGATAATAATCAGAATTTGATTGCCTCAGAATACCTTTATTCGTCTTACATAGGGGAAATGCACATTGTTACAGCAAAAGTGAAGATAGACAAAAAGTAAAACACTATTAAATAAGGGCATGTACATATATTGAAAACAGAAATTAACAATTAAAAAGTGTTGCCAGTTTATATGAAGATAATAAATGAGCTTGTAATTATTAAAGAAACAGGATTAATTGACTACAGTATGTTCTGCAGGAGACAAAAAATACCAATATCTCCATCTCTACAGTAATAATTATGGTAATAAAAGAGATATTGGGATAATTTATTTAGGATAACATGTCTTGATAAAGAATAACTTTGCAATGTATACAGATATCTGAAGCTAGTTAATTTAAATATGAATTACTCACCAAAAATGAGAGGACACAGAAGGAAGATAGTGTCAACGTGCATGACTGCAACCCTGCTCTGCCAGCACAGACAGAGGAAAGGATGAACAAAGGAGCAAAGAGGGGGAAGTGTTACATCGTGCTCCTGACTTCACTTTAATACATCCTCTTACTCTTCCAATATCTTTTATATCAGCTATGCGTAACACATAGATTTATAACAGACCACGGAGGATCATTTTGAATTTAGCAGTGGTAGGTTAACAACTTGCCCACGTTTATTTTAACATGTAAACATATTCAAATACTTTTCAAGTGATGAGGAATGGTTCGGAAAGAAAGACCTCAGCAAGTATCTATGAGACAACACATGACAAAGGGTGAGTCACTCTCATGCTGCTGGCCATTTCCTCAAAGACTCCAAACACCAAATGTGTTCATTTCTGATTCCCTCTGTCTACGCACACTGTCCCAACCAAACCTCGAACAGTGTTAGAAAAGTGATAGTGGTAAAACTCCATAGAAAGTTGAACAAAACAAATGAATGATTAACTTTTCTGCCTGACACTGATTTGTATCCGTTCTGTCAACAATAAAGATCCGTCATTATAAGTAGGTCAGAGCAGTTGTGTGAGAAGACGGAGGGAAAAGTAAAAAGTGTCAAGATAAACATTTTGTATTTGAGCAGATACTGTTTAGACTGCTGGTCAATCTGTTAATTTACACACAAATACATACAAATATAATACTGCTATATAATATACACACAGTATACTTACTGTATAGTACGTTTTATTTCATTTGAAATGCATAATAGTTTGATATTTTTGCTTCATAATGGCAATAATACCAAGTCACTTGATTGGCATGTTTCTGCAAGATCAAACATAGGCGATGAATCAGAGGCAGGGACAAAGAATGAACACTTTGAACTATGGACTCTTTGAATTATGCTTTGAATTGCTGCCTGCAGTAAGTCAATGCACTCCCCCTCCCTGCACCTTAAGGCAGAACACTATCAGCACTGCCAACACAAAAGTGCAATGGCACAAATAGACGAGAGGAAAGGTGACGTTAAGGTAAGAATTTCAAATGAATAAGCATGGTAATGTATTTTCCATATTGAGTTATAATAGTTTACTGAGTGTAAATGATAAGTAAGACATATTTATCTTAATGTATATATTGTGTATTGACCATGTATTTATTGTATTCCTCCTGACAGTATATTCCAAAGCCATGAACTCAGCTCAGCACCTGCTCCGGTCTCAGAGGGACTTGCTGCTGAGCTTGACTCTGGATCACCCTGCTCCCTTGCTGCGTTGGCTGCGTGATGCTGAGGTGCTTTCTCCTGCTCACTACCTGTCCCTGCTGGAGAGGTCACCATCCAATGCTGTGGCCCAGGCCATGGAGATGGTGTGTGCCACTGAGGAGAGCAGCCAAAAGTTCCTGCAGGTGCTACGGGAGGTGCAGGACTATTACTGCAGAGATCTCCAGCTCTGGGTGGAGAGACACTGCAGGGAAGGTGTCAGTAAGCCAGCGCCTGAACCTTTGAAAGTTGAAGGTGAGGTTGTTTTAATATACTGCAGAGGATTGTTTATTTAAGGTGCATTTAAAGTGAGAAGAAAAGTGACTAACTGGAACTAAAGACAATAAGGTTTTACTGCCTGAGTACCATGCAGAGGTTGAGAAGATTATTAACACATTACAATAATCGGTGATGTCTTGCCAAGTGATTTCTGCTGACTTTGGAAATTAAGGAGGGTGTACATGCACAAAAAGAATGTAACTCAGCTATCATAAGTTCAATGTTATGCCATTTTGATACCATTGTGGCTTTAAGAATGGCAATGCTTGCCAGTCAGCATATCACTTTTATCCAGACTTGTAAATATCTCAACAATTTATAACCAACATATCCCATGCTAAACAAAAGCAAGTTGGCATTTCCTTTGTAAGCATTGTAGTATTTGTCTCAAAGCACTTACAGCCTGAGTTGGTAGCATGTCTGTAGACTCCAAATGTCTTTCATATAAGATCATTTGTATTTAAAAAATGCTCAGGCAACACCTTCTCCTGTGAATCTGACATTATAAATAAATGCATGATATTCAAACCATCTTGAAATTACACTGTGCAATATCATACATATCAAATATGTTAGCACATGCATCCTGTTTAATCCACAGAAAAGAAGCCTAAAGGTTTTGCTAAACTGTTCAAAGGAAAGAGCAAAGGATTTACCCTGACTACTGAAGCAAAAGGTATAATATATCATTTCTACAACTTTCTTTGTAGTTGTCTGTTATTTGAAAAAGCATTTAAGTGAAATGATCTTTATGTGCAGCAAAAGAACAACTGAGACCTAGCAGGAGTTTAAAGCTGGCCAACCTCCGAGGTATGTAATCTTAGGGCATTGAAAATAAGTCAAAAGTATTTATCATATATATAAATAATAATTGAAGTTTGTTGGCAATGAATTTAATCTTTCTGTCTTCCATTGCAGTTCCTATTTCTGCCCATAAAACAACCCTGCTGAAACGCACAGAGCAGTTGAAGTGTTACTCAGAGGGAGAGGGAGTGGCTTCAAACTCAGCTTCTCACATCGAGATCCGCTACACTGACCTTTTCGTGACAGAAGATGATGACTGTGTAGACAGCAGCAAACATGAGTACTTTGACCTAGCGAGCAGACGGGCTCGCATCTATGTTCATCAGGCTTGCCAGCGTATACAACCATGCCATTTATTGGACCCCCAAGGGACATCAGGACGGCCCCCTAAAAGGGTTAAAGTGAAGGGTATTGCTGGAATCGGAAAGAGCGTAGCAGTACAGAGACTCGTCTATGAGTGGGCGATCGGGAAGAACATGCGTGAATTCACCTGCATTTTTGACCTACGCTTCAGAGAGCTCAATCTGATTGAAGCTCCACTGAGCTTATTTGAGCTGCTTGGAGAACGGTTCCGGTACCTAAAGGAAGCACTACCTGATCTCTTCACTTCACCAAGCTCTTTGCTCTTCATCTTGGATGGATTAGATGAGTTCAAATTCACCTTGGACTGGAACAGTCCTGACAAAAACATTGACTTTCGCTCAAAGGTGCCAGTGTCTGAGCTGATGGTGGCTTTAATCAAGGGAAGCCTTCTCCCAGAGGCATCAGTCATTCTCACAACAAGACCGTCTACTGAGGCACCCAAGCGTTTCTTCCAAAGATGTAGTGTGGTGCTGGGCTTCGAGGAGGACCAGGTAAAAGAATATACCACCAAGTTCTACAAAGACGGAAAAGTTGCTGAAAAGGTCTATGATTATATCTTGAACAATGACAGCCTTTTCGTGCTGTCCTTCATTCCTCTTTATTGCTACATCATCTGTACCGCGATGGCTGAGTTCTTCTCTTCAGAAAATCCAGATGCGGGTGACTCAAAATCTCTGGATCTAAACCCGCCCAGAACGGTCAGCGAGGTTTACTTCTGCTACCTGTTTACAGCAATCAAGCACCATGCACTAAGGGGTAGTGCAGAGAGAAGCACCTCAAGATCTGAGGTTCTCTCCCTAGCAAAGCAACAACTGACAAAGTTAGGAAAACTGGCCTATGAAAACCTTCTTCAGAAGAAGATCATGTTCAGCAGAGCAGATTTGGAGAAGTATGATGTTACACCTGGCGATCTTCAGAGCACCTTTCTCTGTCAAATCCTCCAGCCTGTCGAAGAGGAAACAGTGGAGATGTTTTCTTTCTTTCACTTGACTGTTCAAGAACATCTGGCTTCACTCTACTGTGCCGTCAACCTCTTCAGCCAGGAGGACATAATCCAAGCTCTTGACTTATGGTGCTTCGGGCTACGCCCTCCATCCTCCACAGCTGCACCCCTGAGAAACACAGACATCAACATGGACCAGCTGGAGAGTCTCCAGATGTTCACACGCTTCTTCTTCGGGATGCTCCGAGCTCGGCTGGCAGGTCAGTTGGATGGCCTTGAAGTTTCCCCAATGGAGCAAGGGGATGGTATCCCCACCAGGCTGGGTTTGTGGTTCCAAGAGCAATTTAAGCACGGGGAGCTAAAGAACCAGGCATCCCTAAATCTTCTCCACTGCCTGATGGAGTTCCACATGAAGGAAGCCACCAGCCTGGTAGCACCAGAGATTAAGAAACTGTACCTGTTTAAAATGAAGCTGAGTGTAGTGGACTGTGCAGCCATGCATTACGTGCTGCAGTTCTCTCCACACAAACTCCAAGAGCTCAACTTGGGCTACTCCAACATTGGAAACAGAGGCCTCAAAAGACTATGGCCAATCCTACATCGCTGTGAATCTCTCTAGTGAGTAACTGACTCTACATTAACCTTTCAGATAGATGATACATTACAATATTACTACTCGACAATAAAAACAAGTCTGAGTTTGAATTTCCTGGCTGGCCAATGCTTTTCTGTGTGGAGTGACTGCCAACCTAGGTGTACATCCTCTTCATTTATATATAATGCATCCTGTGATTAAGGTCAGCTCCACTCTTCTTTAAGAGAGGAATGGTATGCCAAAATCAATGTTAACTTGTTTTTTTCTATATTTTTCAGTTTGAGATACAACTGCCTGGATAGGCAAGCTGCTATTTTGGAATCTGCAGTTCTGAAGTCGAATGAGTGCCAAGTGAAGAAGCTCTTGTAAGTCATTACGGAGTATATTTTAGAGCTATCATAATAAAACTTTGAATAAGGTTATAACGAATTACAAAATAATATAAACAACTCTAGCTAACTGTCTTCAGCAGATTGTATTTCAAGATTCACACACATTCTAAGGCCTTTGTTTTTGAGGGACTGAATAAGATGTTTGCTGCAGATAGCCTGGCCCTGGCACAAAGCCCTTGATATGAAACACTACACTTTAGGTATTTAATTGCAACACAATTCCTCTGCATGTCCACAGTATGTGTGGCAATAACCTGGGACCAGACGGGGTTTTGGAGCTGTGGAACGCTCTTGAGCACAACACCACTGTGGAGGAACTTTATCTAGACATCACCGGCATCACAGAACGAGGAACAGAAAACATTGTCCACTGCCTCAGCAAAAACAAGGCTCTGAAGACACTGACGTAAGATTGAAACCTCTGCTCCGCGGTTTCATTGTTATAATGCATGGAAACACTGCCCTATAGTGTGAGTCTATGCTTTGAAAGGTAATACAAAGTAAACTCTTACCTGCTTATTTTCTCCTCCATCAGCATTGTTGGGAATGACATCGGAGAGGTGGGGAGGGCGAGGCTGAGGGAGCTGGAGAAATGTCGACCTGGACTCCGGATTATTGCAAACTTTGTGGATGACCTGGGATTACTTCAGGCATACCTGGACTGGGTGGAGGAGATCCGGGAAGACAGAGATCAGATGGATTCAGTGAAGAATGCAGACGCCCTGCAGTCTGTGCTGAGAGGGCTCCAGGTGGCAGAAGAGCAGGTGGAGACAGGAGAGAACGCAGAGAAAGCCAAGGAGCTCAAGAAAAATATTTTAGATTTGCTGGAGTCTTCTACAAATCTGACCGGAGGAAGACATGTTATGTAGCAAGTGTTTGTAAAAGGTCTCCATCTAAGCAGCAGCTGTTTTCAAGGCATCCACCATGAGTCAACTAACAGTAAGACTTAGCCTAATGTTCGGCTTTGAGCCTTCTTTAACTCAATTGACATACTTATTATCTTTTTATCTGCTTGACTCAACCATCACAACATGTCTCCCGTTTTCTTTACATGTTTTATATTTATGTATTAAATCACACTTGTATACAGCTTCTTTAATTAAAATATTATTTGGAATCCCTTGAAAAGTGAAGTCAACAGATGTTACTTTGAGGGGTTACAGCTACCACAGAGGGAAGAAGAGAAACACTGTCATCTGCTTCAGCAAGAAATAAACCTTCTCCTGCTCAGTTACAACAAATGAACACGGTGCCATCTTGTGTTGGGTTTAGGTTAGGCTACTAATTGCTTAGTAGCGCTGTTGGAAATTAGGTCGGCGAAATTAGTCGGCGAAAAATAAATCCTGTAAGAATCAAGATTGTATACTAGGCTACTATACTAAAATACTGCCTATAGGCCTACATAAAATCACTTACCATTTCCCTGATTTTTTTTAGATCTTATTTTCAATGATACATGATCAGGAGTGGTGGTGGAGCAGTAACAGCGGGGCAATGTCTACCGCAGGGGTAAAAGTTAACATTTCCTGATCTGTATATGAAGCTGTGATGAACATTAGCTGTGGCATTTTAAGGTACAGTACAAACAGTGATTCCTGTGGTTAAACTGACCTGGATATATATTTATGATCAGAGCATAGTTCCAGGAATATTCATGACCTAAAGCCTGACATAAATGTTGAACCCAAAAGCGTGTAAGAACTTTTCTTGACTCTATGATAGAAAATGGTCCAGGGAGAAGCATAGGGGAGTAGCCTGAAGTTTGTCATGGGTTTGGGAGACTCATAAGAATTGCGAGATTTATTATATAGGAGACAAGAATCGAAATAGGATGTGGCTTAAATTAAATGATTAATACAAATGATAAAAAGGCATGTGTGAATATGTGTCTGCTTCCCATAGGTGAAAGGGATTATGTCTTTTATAATCAATCAATTTCCCTAAACAATGTTCAGGATGATCCAATTCAAACACTGAGTAAGTGCATTGAACAAATCAATGACTGGATGTGTCAGAACTTTCTTCAATTAAACAAAGATAAAACTGAGGTAATTGTTTTTGTAGCCAAGGCTGAACGTATAAAAGTTAGCGCTGAGCTTCAGTCTGCAATGTTCAAAACAACAGAAAAAAGCCAGAAATCTAGGTGTAGTCATGGACTCTGACCTAAGCTTCAACAGTCACATTAAAACAGTTACTAAATCAGCCTACTATCACCTAAAGAATATATCTAGGATTAAAAGACTAATGTCACAGCAGGAGTTGGTAAAACTTGTCCATGCTTTTATCTTCAGTAGACTGGACTACTGTAATGGGGTCATTCTACAGAAAAGGTGGAAGTAGGCTACTGTCACTTACTTTTGCAGACACCAAAATACATGACATTGACCTAATACTCACATTCATTATATATGTTGAATAAATAGAGATTGTCTTTGCAATGGTACTAAATAAAGACATTTAAAAAAATGTTTATACATAAATTGCAATTTTTTAAAATGCCAAGTTCAAGGAACTGCCTTGTCACTTTGATCATACATGGAAGTGGAGCCTATAGTTTTCATTTAAAATGTTTTTTTTTCAATAAATAAATCTCATTCATATTTACATAACATTACAAGCATTAAATATAACACTGAAATGGTAATAAAAACGCTAATTATTATTAATAATATCCAATAAATGTCAGTTACCCAAAATTACGTCATTGGTGTTACTGCTACACAAAACGCTTTTATTTTTGAAGTAATGTACTGTCTCTGAAGAGCCTCCTGTAACAAGAGATCATTTGAGGCAGTGCAGTGGACAAAGACATAAGGAAAGTCAGATACTTCTGACTTTGTTTGTTAAAGGTGTCATTTTATCTTCAAATTGTACGTGCGTCTTTCAAGTCTGTCATTAGTGTTACTCATTGCATAGCCCTAGGGGTGAACATTTTAATGGGAAAATGTATTGTATTGAAGAGTTACACGATTTTGATATTGACTGAAGCCATTTGTGGTCTGACACATGGCAGCCATTTTGTTAAAATGGTAGTGTTTTCTCCAAATTGTCACTGGTGTTACTCTTCTTTCTGGTAACACGTAACACCAGTGACGTTCCTATATAAATAAGCTGTGTATAATGTATACAAATAATAAAAATACTTTAAGCTCTACTTGTTGTGGATTTAATCTTTGCAGGTCTCACTAAAAAGATTTTTTTTTCTAATTCAGAACGCCGCTGCTCGAGTCCTCACTGACACTAAGAAAGTGGATCACATCACTCCTGTTCTGAAGTCTTTACACTGGCTTCCTGTGTGTCAAAGAATAGATTTCAAAATACTGCTGCTGGTTTATAAAGCATTGAATGGTTTTAGGCCCAAAATACATTTATGATCTACTGACACATTATGAACCATCCAGATCTCTCAGGTCTTCAGGGACTGGTCAGCTTTCTGTCCCCAGAGTCAGAACTAAACATGGAGAAGCAGCGTTCAGTTATTATGCTCCAAATATCTGGAACAAACTCCCAGAAACCTGCAGGTCCGCTGCAACTCTGACTACTTTTAAATCCAGGCTGAAGACTTTTCTTTTTGCCGCTGCTTTTAAATGTAACCATTGACATCTAACACTGAACTGTAACTTCTATTATTATTATCTATTATATTTGTAAATGCCATTTTATAATGTGTTTCCGCTGCATTATGTCTTAATGCTCTTAACGTATATTTCAATGTTTGTAAAGCATTTTGAATTGCCTTGTGTTGAAAGGTGCTAAAAGTATTATTTTTACTTTGTGCTACACATGTGGCCTTCCTCATTTACACGTCTTGCAGACTGTTTATAAAAGCAGCGTCACTTCACTTCTCTAAACATCAACATCTCTAGGTAAGAGGTAAGTCCTCATAACTTCTAAATGGCACATATCAAATAAGATACATTTATTTAAAACTACTCTAAAATCTAAAAGTTTGGATGTTTCATCATCATCAAAGTATATTGATATAAAATGTCTTATCCTATATCTGGTTTCAAAATATGTCATATACTAATTTACCTCAGCTCTAACCAGTATTTCCCATTTGTTGAATCAAAGCTTTATAAAAGACTTGGGAAATAATGTATTTAATCGAGAAATTATACATTTAATTGTTTAGTTAAAATCCAGATACATTTTGTTCAAATGATGGCCTTTAAAGAAACCTAAACAAAAAATCTGAGTTAATAAGGGATGAAATGCTCTAAATGTTGTTGCATATATTTCCAGAGTTTCTTCCTCTTCTGAGACACAAAGATGGCAACAGCTCTGACTGTCCTCCTCACCGTCTCCCTGCTGCAAGGTGAGTTAAACTTCATTTACACTTTCATTAGTTCTTCTAAAATGTATAAAAACTCTTACTTGCTTCACATTTAGTGGTTTATGCAATACTGCAGAAAAAATAAGTCTGCGGAGAGCTAATTAAGGTTTTTTTGAATGGCTAATAATTTGTTATTGTACTTAAACCTAAAAGCAGGTTGTCTTTTTGGATTATTGGTAAGCGAGTCAGCAAAAAATACTCCCGATGTCTCATCATTGTAAAATGTGATGAACTCTTATACAGATATGTGTTTGTTGTGTTCTAGGTGCCCTGTGTGTAGAGTTTAAGGTGATTATGCCACAGACTATACACGCTCTCAGTGGATCCTGTGTGACCATCCCCTGCTCCTTTGACGTACCCAACATACATAAACCAACGTTGGATAGCACATGCAGAGCAGTATGGACAATTCATCAAGGAACCGTTGTGTTCAACAGCAGGGATCCACAACAGACTACAATAAAGGGGACACTGATAGGAGACTTGACAAAAAAAGACTGCACCACAACCCTAAATAACATGCAAACTGCTGACAGCAATACATATGCCTTTCGACTGGAATGCAATGCCCTGAAATATAATTTTTTGCAATCAACCGTGAATATTTCAGTCAAAGGTAGGTTCTAAAGTCTATTTATTTGAACTTAATTTCCCCTTGTAGAACCGACCTGACATTGTTTTGCATTTATTGCAATTTGAAAAAAATAGTGTAAAGAAAGACAGGGAATGACTGTGTATTCAGCGGATGGTTTGTATGTACACTCTGCTTGCATTATGTAATGACAATAAAGTCATCTAATTTAATATGTACCTTCATACCTTCCCAGACGACCCTCCTAGACCTACTCTGACTCCTTCCACACTGAGGGTGAAGGAGGGAGCCTCGGTGAGATTGGTGTGCTCTGCTCCAGCTCCCTGTCGGTCTCATCTTCCAACTCTGACATGGACCCCCGGCCTGGGGCTCAGTCAGGAGACACTGCAGGAGAATGAGGACAAAATTGAAGTCAAGACCTCTGTTGTGAATTTCACGGCTTCTCACCAACATCAAGGAAAGACCATTTCCTGTACAGCCACCTACAACAAACAGGAAGGGAGTGCTGAGTCAGCTGTTAGCACAAGATTAACAGCTAATATTTCATGTAGGTTAACTTGTCCTTTGCTGAAACTCACTATTACCAATGTTTTAATTGACTTGAGCTTTTTCTCTTAACTTTTTGGACTCAGCGCAGAAAACCTTGTGTTAAATATCTACAAATAAATAATGAATCTCTGTGATGTGCATTCTGATAGTTTTCACACACAACTTTTCAATTATTATTTCATTCCCTAAATCTTGACATTTGTTTAACGTTAAGATATATAGATGAGACTATTCTTGACTATAACCCATCTGTTTTCTCTACATCCATTAAAGTTGCTCCACAGATCTTGCCATCATCTGATTGCACCAAAGATGAAGCCCAGCTCAACTGTTCCTGCAAGACCGCTGGAAACCCTTCTCCCACCTTACAGTGGTATTTGGATGGGTCACCTGTCAATCACTCTGACATGTTCTCCATCAGTTATGAGCCTCTGAATGACACAGGTCTGAGGAGCATCATTGCTGTGAGTCGACATGAGGAGAGGGATCTTTCCACCCTGCTCTGCCGCAGCTACAACTCCCTGGGATCTGCCAGTCAACTATTCTGTGTCAACAGCCTTGGGCCTGAAACATCTGCAAACAGCCAAGGTCTGTCTTATGTGCCCTGAATTCAAATGTTATTGGTTAGCTGGAATCTAGGATTTACGGAAATTCCGGTGAAATCAAGATATTTATTTATTTGTGTATTGAGATATGGACTAGGTTTATACACTAGAGACAACCAATTATGTTTGAAATACTTTTGGATTGGTTTCTATGAAGTATTGCATTCATTTTTGAAATAATTAAATGACCAGAAATGCCTGAGGTAGCCAAGTGGGAGTGGGTATTGTATGTGGCAGGGGAACCTAGTGTTGTTATTCAACACATTTCACAAATGTGTGAAAATGGATGGAAATTCTGGTGTGACTTCCTGAGGTGTGAACACACCCTCATTTCTTCTATCTAGCATACTGCTAACGTATTAGTTAAAAGTGAGTACGAGGTGATGAGTGGTGGTGATAACACATTTGAGTTAACAACTGCTGGTGGAATGTCTGTGTATAGAGTAAGTCCAAACTGTTATCCAATTAATAAACTCCTATACTTTTATTGTCCCTTGTTTGTTTCAGATCGAGTGATGTTTCCAGTCTTCATCACCACAGTTTGCACTCTATTAGTACTAGTCTGTGCTCTGCTGTTTGTTATCAGGTAGGGTAAAGTGTTGCACTATATAACTTGGACTCTGTCTTTATTCATCAAAACACATTCAACAGGGTACTTTCAAATTGCAACTGCAAAATGTACCTTCATAACAATGATTTTAGGAAAGACAAGAGGAAGAGGAAAAGTGCCTTTTCATAAAGGATCACTGCCAACACTGGTGTATATTATAAAAACATGTCAAACAGCACTTGTCAATCCCGACATGTACATCTCATCACTCTGATAGTTTAAACCTCCACTTGGCTGACTAAAATGAACACCCTTAACAGAGTTTAAATTCATATCCATGACATTTAGTTCCTTTAAGCTATTTCCTTTTCTGTGCTTTCACTGTGATCAGTGGTTTCATCCTGTTGATGAATACATGAAAAATTACACATAGTTGAATGTACTATTGCCTTTGCCAGGATTCGGCGGACCCAACACAACCTTCAGGAGGGTCAACGCACGGGGGACACCAGCACAGTTATGAGCCAACTTCTAACGAGTGGAGAGGGCAATGAGGTACATTGACTTAAAGCCAAGCAGTTTTCTATTCCTAGTTCTCTTTCACCGTTAGCTGATGTTGTCTCTTTAATTGTATAGATACCAAACACAACAGAAGAAGACATTTATGTCAACAGCGAAGCGCTGAGACAGGCAGATGTCGCCCACCACAATCATCTCTGAGCCAAACAGCACCAACTTGCAAGGCATGAGACAAAACAATGCAGAAGGAGCCCGTAAAAGCTCAGAGAAGGAGAAAGGCAATACTGTTATTTACTCTAGTGTGAATTGGAATTCCAAGAAGAAGACAGAAAACTCTGTGGACATGCATCAGCCGGGAAGCGCCTCTCTGGAGGAGGAGAGGTGAAAGGTCAGAGAAATTCAGGACTCTGATCCGGCATAAAACATCTCTTCTCTTTTCTGATATTCATGTATTTGTATGCATGGTCCTTGTTTGAATAAATACATAAATGAAAAAAAATAAAAAAAGAGGCATACGCTGAAGCTTTGTGAGCAATGCTGGAGATGGGAAATATATATTTAGATTAATAATAATGAAACATTTTCATTATTTACTGTGTAATGCATATTATTATTATAAGACACTGCATTTTCTTTCTTATATTGATGTTGGCATGTGTTAATTAAAAGAGTCCCTGCTGGTGACATTTTGTTCAGTGTCAGTGTGGTTTATTTTCTTTATGAAGCTTTTTTAACATTGACTTTTTTGTTCAAAGTAAGTATATATGGTCACAGGCCTAACATGAACAGAAAACTAATGCTCTGGCTGACTGCCTTAAATAAGGTGAGCAAGTTTCCTGTTTGACACCGATACCATGGTGGGTGTAGAGAGGCGGAGGTGGACTTATACATCAGTGGGCAATCGTAGACACATGCAGCAGATCGTCTGACAAGGTAAGCGCTCCTGTCAATCAACTCAATTAAAACATGAATCCTACATTTCAAATTCTCAATACAGTACTACAGAATAATAGTGTGTAATTGCTACTCTGATAATGAGGTGCTTCAGGCCTTTAAGTGTTCAAAAGTGACTGCTCTAAAGGATTTGCAGTAACATATGGATTTATATGATTGATGTGTGACTCGACATCGAAAATCTGCTCGGTATATACAGTTTCCTGTACCACAGTATAAAAGACCAAAGTAATGTACAGAAATAACACAAATATTTTAAACTGTAATTAAAGTAACATGTGTAACGCTGCTGTGTTTCAGAAATTCTGTTGTCAAAGGTGGCTTACTAAATGTATACAGCGACTACTTTCTTCGATGGGAACTGCACTTCTGTTCAGACTGCTCGGCTTGTTTACTGGTAATATTAAGCTTTATCTGTTTATGTTTCTTCTCTACATTTTAAAGATTAAAAGATAACACAATGAGCTAGTATTTCAAATATGAGTTTCATCTTAAGAGAACTAGGCCTATTCCAAATGTATGAGAGTTTTGCTGCGACATAGAAAAAGTAAAAAGCAGCAATAAAACTGAAAAATTATGAAATACAGACAAATCAATAACAATTACTACTTTCATTACTCCCAACATTATTATTACACAGTTGCAGTTGTTTTTTGTGTGTGTAAAGTTACTCGCATTACATTTAAACAAAAAAAGGCTTAAGTGGTGTAAACTGGTGTAAATGCATTACTAATGCTGCATTACCACACCATTTGAAGCCAATTTGCAATGTAGTGCATCAGCATAGAAGAAAAAGGCTGATGTAAAGTCCTTATATGTTTTAATAAGTTCTAGCTGTAAACGGCTTTAAAAGTAATATGGTTTGTTACAGAATTATTTTTACTTTTTGTTTCCAAGAAGTCATAGGAATTGATTTCCTGTCACTCTGCTATGGTTAAATGTCTCTAATACTGCAGCACACTCAGCGCTGTGGTTAATCGGCTCTCTCAGTTACATGTGCAGAATAATTCATAGTTGTCACGTACATTACTTTCTCATCTATTACCAAAAGTAGCATCACAAAATAGACCAACCGCAACTAACATTTGTTATCTCTAAACTACCCCCTCCTCTCACCCCACGAAGGCATCTCAATGCTTCAGCAGGTGATCAGCTGGAACATCAATGTACCCAAAACAGTTACTGCAGTGGAGGGGAGCTGTGTTGTGGTGCCATGTCAGACAAAACCTCATTCTAGGGTCATATGGTACCAGTACCATACAATAAATTATCCTGTTGTGTATGATGGACGCCGTCCCAATGCAGTGGAAAAACAGTTCAGAGGACGCACATCAATACTGGGTGAAGCTTCAGAGGGGAACTGCAGCCTGATGATAGATAATGTAAAAACATCCGACAACAACCTACGAACTTATGTTTGGATCGACCCAGACTCTGACTCAACTCAGAAATTCCATCATCAAACTGTAACTATCTCTGTCGGTAAGAAGGCTAAGTATTTGTAAACTATTATCATAAGAATGCCAGGTTAACCAGGGTGAGATATATAAAGTGAAGGGAAAAATGCCATTGGAAATAATAATTCCCATATGCCATTTCTTTACACAATTGTCAATCTAAAAATGTATAGTTCTGTATCTACACTTTTACTAGTTTTTTTTTCCATTATCATTTTGTTTTGACTTCCAGAGAGAAACACTATTAAAATGCAGATTCAGAAACGGATAGTGAATGGGGAGATGTTCCAGGCTAACTGCAGCGTAAAGCACCCCTGCCCTTCCTCACCACCATCCCTTCATTGGAACAAAAGTCCATTTCTAAACGACTCCACTTCAATGACTTTTGACACGCTTGGACAGGGCCAATGGTGGCATACAGAGACACTTCATGGACTAGCAACCTATAAAATGCATAACAGCAAAATGTGGTGCTCTGCAAAGTTCACCAAAGAAAGTGAACGGACAACACTCAACGTTTTATGTAAGTGATACAGTTTACCTCGTCAAAATAATTACAGGAGTAGATTCACTTGCCAGGAATTACTATATGTATTGTTTGTGATTTTCTTTCTCCACAGATGAACCTGTGAATGTGACCCTGACACAGCAAAAGGAACCAGTGATGGAGGGTGGCAGTGTCACCCTGGACTGTGCTGCTGACTGTAACCCACAACCACACACGTACAAATGGCTCAGAAGACAGATGGGTCAGATCAAGGGAATAAATTCAACTGAGAAAAAAAGACCCTTCAACAATATCACGCGAGATACCTCTCTCTCCTGCATCGCTTACAATGACATTGGAACAAGGCAGTCCGACTGGTTGGATCTGGACGTTCAATGTAAAAACAATTATATTCCATGTCCTCTATTCCTCTAGAGTGTACTGATGAAATCTTAATTTACTAAAGTGCTAAACATTCATACCAAGATATTGCTCAGCTGGCTACTGAACAACACCACCAGAGAAAAGTAACTACATCCATTAAGGCGCCTGGTCCTTTAATACCACCTGACACAATTCATAGCAAGCTTGCAAATTGCAATGTAACCGTACCTTCCGCTCCGACGTGCTGATTTAACAGAATAACCATCCGCACATTTATTTGTATTTTATGCATTTATTGGTTATATTTTATATGGCGTTAAAATATGTTCAGTTATGTAAAATTGTATAAGCTATACTTTTCTTTCAAAACTAACAGTGTAAATAATAACAGCAAAGACACAGTTCATGTTTATCAAGCAAGAAATAGGGTGCAGGTTTCCTGTGATTAGCCTGCACACGTTCATACAATGGATGATATCTGGTACAGTATGCGTTGTAGAAACAAGCCATTAAAATCCCCTACAAATATTTAACAAAAACATCAAATGTTTTTTTGAAGAACAATGCATCTTTGAATATAATCATACAATACATTGTAGAGGACAATTGTGATAACTTGGTAGATAACATTACATCCTGTCTTTCTAGATGCCCCTGTAATCCTACCGGAGTCCTCCTGCCTCCTGACAGGGAAAAGTCTGAAGTGTGTCTGCAGGGCTGAAGCGTCGCCTTACCCCTCTATACACTGGACCATTGATGGAAATTACACTCTTCCGTCTTCCTTCAGCTTTGTTTCCACAAATCTAGTCTCTGGGGAAATAAATTGTGCAGCTCAAAAGCAATCCAACATATGTTGCACCGCCACAAACTACCTGGGCAGCAACACAAAATTGCTGTCCGTAGAAACATGTAAGTCACTATTGTGTTTCCCCTAACTACACTTAAAGGCAGATCAAGAGTATTTTATTTATTTATATTTTTCTTTCACAGCCTCCATGTTTATCTGGCTGTTAGCTTTTGTGATCCCAGGAATTGGTTTGCTATTTGGAAGTGCAGTGTTCATTTGCAGGGAAACATGGAGAAACAGGTTGGGAGACTTCACTCTTTGTCATGTACATACATGTACAGTAGAGCTGTGAATAATCGTTCTATTGTTGTTGTATTATCCACAGACCGCCAGCATACGTTGTGTGCAACACTGATATCCTTTTAAGGTAAAACTGGAATGTATCAGTTGTCTATTATTTATTTCAAATTTCTAAATTCAAATCACATCTTTTTGTTTTGCATTTTTTTTTTAAGGGAACAAAGCTTACCTGACATCGCAGAACAAGAAGAGAGATATGGCAACTTTGAAAGGTAAATAAAACTATTGTGTTCCAAATGTATGTATAAGGTGGAAACTGACAAAACGGATAGATTGTTTTACATAGTCCAATTTATTTTTGTCTTTTCTCTTACACCTCAAACAAACAAAAAATATATAGAATGGAAGATAACAGTATCAAGTCGGTTTTCATTTACCCACTTCTCCCCTACCGCTCTTTGTCTCTCCCTTCCTCTCTCTCAATCAGATTTCAAGCTGAGGACATACTATCACCATGCGGACCAGATAAAGGCTCAGATGAGGACAGACTTTCCTGTGTTTATGACAATGAATTTTTGGAAGATATGAAAGAAACCAACCAGAGCTCAACAGCACCACAATAACAAAATGGCTCACTGAAGAGAATGCAAAATACAGCCACAAGCAAAGGTGCAGTGACTAAGACTCATGATTAAATTATGCCATGATCCAGACCATCACGTGTCACTCAAAGTAGCATTCAAGATTTTAAAACTCTATACATAGATTAGATTGTTAGCAGGGGAAGACCTTAACACCACATTTTTCCAAGAATCAAATGAGATTTGTGTAACTATTGCTATTATTAGTTTTGTTTCTATGATGATATAGAAGAATAATTTGTTAATCTGTAATGACCCTTTATCTGATCCAGCTGCAAATAAAAGCAGGCTCTTGTCTTAATAAAATTCAAAATGTTATATGAGGTTTTATTACTGTAGAGATCCACTGGTCCTTAAATAACATGCCTAACACGAAAGTCAACATGAGCTTCCATTTTGCATTTTGGTTAATATTAACCAATGGGTGTGTGTTCATTGCTCAATGTAGAAATAATATCAGTGAGTCATACCGGAATAGAAAGGGACTGCTGCTTCTGGAACTTTATATATCAGCTCATCTTTGAACCATATTGTCTTTGATGAAACACACAGCAAGACAAACAGCACTAAGCTTTAGTGTTTATTTATTTGAAGGCCAAACACTTGAGAAAACGTCCAGTGTATGTGAGTAAATACAATCATTTATTTAATCAAACATTTCAGATTATCTTTGCAAATGAAATTCCCACATCTGGTTTTTGGAACCTGAGAGCCGATATGGTTTGTTTATTTTAAATTGTTCTGTAATCATAGAGTGCTTGTATGAGGTACCGGGGAATTGATGTTGTTATCTATGCTCTCTTTAAAGACAAAATGCTACTTTGACAAAAACAGTGTTTGATGATTAAGTTCAGAGCCAACGAATAAACATAATTACACAAACCACCTAAATAATTGAGGCAGCATTAGACAAGCAACTCTCATCTTCTGCATTGTGAAATGACTGTTTTTGACAAAGGAGTGGTGGCTTTAAAACGGGGATGGAGCAATATTAGGGTTTTAGTTCGCCAACATAAAAGGATGTCGAGCACAAAAGTGGAGAATACTTTCTCAATATAGTGTACATTTAAACTGATAGCGTTGGCATTTTTTTAGGTTGTTAAAATATATATTTTCTGCTGCCCAAAAACTCTGTAGTGCATTACTTAGGTCCTGTGTCTATAGTCCAAGCTTTTTCCACTTGACACCATGTATTCTACTTTAGGTATTACACTGACTATAGATGTACCTCATACAACCCAAATTCAAAACGTCCTATCTTCTGTCCCAATGATGTGGTTGTTTAAACTTTAAACAAATATTCCTTCATAATTCATTATGTATCAGCAGGAGTGTTTCTTTTGTTGACCATGGTCACATCGTCAAAATGAATTGCTTAATAACTTGTCTTTTTTCTTTGGAATAGGATAAAAATGGAACCAGGGGTGAGGAGTGAGGTCATTCTCTCAGTTTACATCATTTCCTTTCTCCTTGGCCTCCCAACAAACCTTGTGGCTCTCTACGCCTTCAGCGTCAAGATCAACTCCAAGCCCGTTTTAACAGACATCCTGCTTCTCAATCTGACGGTCTCTGACCTGCTCTTTCTGATCATCCTTCCTCTCAAGATGCATGAGGCAGTGTCAGGCATGCAATGGCATTTATCCAGCGTCCTGTGCTCCATCACCTCCTTTATCTTCTTCTCAACAATCTACAGCAGCTCCTTGTTGCTAATGGCAGTCAGTGTGGTTCGCTACATTGCACTAGCTTTCCCCATCACCTATCATAAGCTGCAGAAACCTGTGTATGCGATGATTATCAGTGCTGCTATTTGGCTGATTACAACAGCACACTGCAGCATCACTTTTATTACCCAGCACCTACCATCCCTATCCAGCGAAGACTCCGGTGTTTGCTATGAGAACTTTACGGCGCAGCAGCTGACGATCGTCCTCCCTGTACGTTTGGAGTTTTTCTTTGTACTCTGCGTAATACCTCTTTTAATTTGTGTTTACTGCTACTTGAGCTGCATCGTTATCCTGTACAGTCGCCCCAGGATATCCCTGAAGCAGAAGCAGAAGGCCATCGGCATGGCCTTGGGGACTCTCGCTGTGTTTCTCATCTGTGTGCTGCCGTACAACATCTCTCACTTAATGGGTTTCTTAGAGGGTGAGAGCCCCAAATGGAGGCACTACACCTTGCTGCTTAGCACCTTCAACACCTGTATTGATCCCATCATCTTCTACTTTTCCTCCTCCACTTTCCAGGGCATTGGTAAAAAGTTGATTTTCAAGAAGTGTGTATTCACTGTTTCAGGAGAACAGCCCACTAACTCTAGCTAAGTCTATAATACAACACATCCAGCTGAAATATTCTTGTTGTATTGTATATAATGATTATTATTTTTGGCATTTGTTATGCTTTACAGATTGCTTTAATAGTTCAGTTCCTTAATTAAACCACGTCTCACATGGTTTGCTGTTAATAAGTAACACAATATTATGTTAAGATTATAACATCCTGCTCAAAGACCTGCTTTCCATAACAAAACATTTTATGACAAAACCACAAGTTATCTTTGGTGCATAAGCAAATTCCAAATTTTATTATTTTACAGTTAATTCTCAATTTTCGAAAGGGAACTGTTATTCTTTGCACCCTTGACACATTATTTCCTGTTTACTTTAACGTGGGCCTGCAACTCTTCTGCACTCATGCATTCTGTAGGCACACATGTAGAATATACCTGCAAAACAAAACATAGGTCATGTTACCACAAGTTTATGGCACTATAACAATCTGTTGTCCTGTAATACACAATGTTTGACAGCAAGACATATTCTCTTGCGTTAAAGTTACTGATGTGTGAGACTGAAAACTGTATTGTTAGCATTTAAGTGCAAAATAAAAGCTAAAAAGTCTGTAGTAACCAACAATTTCTGTAAATAAAATTCAAGTGTTTGTGTGCTGAGCTGAGCTGTTAATTAAGGTTTATAACGTTTTCTCTGTGTGCAAATAACAATGTCATATTTAAAAAAAAGAGTCAAACTGATATAGAAAGTAGTTACACCAACTTTACTGCACTATTTAATTTGAACAAACCTGCAAAGAAGTTCATGAGCAGTGCCACCCAGCCTAGTATGTAGGACCAAGAGAAGCGCCAGTCCCCAAAGCGCTTGCCCAGGAAGTTCACAGTCACTCCAGTGTAAATGGCCATTGCAAGCAGAACAAAGAGAGCTGTCGTATTGGGCAGAGAGTGACACATATTAAAATAATATCCATAAAAGTTAAGTTCATCTCAGTTGGAAGTTGGAAGAGTTTCAATAGCAGGCGTAGTAAACTTTATTGATATACAAATTAAATAATAATGGCAGATATGATGGGGGGGAAAAAATGACGTAATTTGGTTGATTGTATCCTTGACTCACTTGAAACAAAGAACATGATCCCAGCAGCAAATGAGCGGTTGAACCTCTCAAAGGCCGAAAAGTGGGCAAATGAGAGGATTCCTGCGATGATGCCAGCAAAGCATGACATGGCAGAAAGGATCATGAAAGCACGAGTGGCATTCCAGTAGGCTGTAGGAGAGAGAACGAAGATATGATATAGAATATTATGTTAACCATGATAAACCTTTAATTTGATATGAACAGTTTCATACTAAAAATGTACTCGGGGTCATTTGAAAACTCGCTATAATGAAACTGACCAATTTAACTCCAGACACATCCAAACTACGAAATGTTGTTATGAAGTGTTAAAAAAGCCTGTCACTTACTGTTAAACAGAATGAAAAGTTTAAACTTTTAAAAGGGTTTTATTGATTTTACTTCAGTAAGATGCTATTCCTTTTTTGTATACTATATTATTGCAGTATTTAAATGTGTAGCCAGATATGAACGTTCAAGGAATAGTTATATCAGTCCAGCACTAAAACATTTTGAACATTTGATCATTAGGCCAAAATGTAACTTTAACAATACCTTTCGACCAAATACCTACAAAACTAATAACTTTCCTATCAGCCTCATCTTTTCTTTGTATTAAGTCATTATAAGCTCATTTTAGCATGCTAAAAAGCTGGTTAACTTGTTACATTACACATGCTTATCATCAGCACATTAACATTGTCCTTGTGAACATGCTAGCATGCTGACATTAGCATTAAACTAAATACAGCTTTATAGAGCAGCCAGCATGACTTTAGACTCTTATTGTTAGGTAAAAGATGTAAATATTTGTTCCACCATTGTTGCTGTCGTTCTACTCGGCCTGGAAGTCATGAAAGTCACCTAAAAAAGGTGAGTTATTGATTCAGGGAGACAAGGGAATTATTAGGGGAAGAAGAATGTATTTCCCACTTACCAATGCTGTCAGTCTGCATGTAACACTTGCCAGACATGCAGTACCTCCACAGGCCCTGGTGGGCAAAGCTGCCGGACAGACGGTACTGCATCCAGTAGTCTGTGGCTGCGGACACCACCAACAGGATGTTTCCCACAATGGCACAAAAGAGGCCCCCTCCCATGAAGCTGTGCATCATGAGTGACACTAGGAAAGTGGTCTAGGCTTTATGCACTGTGCAGGAGAAAAACAAGATGGAAGTCAGTGTTGCAAGTGTACTTGTAGCAATATCGTGAGTCTTTTTAACATGGTTTGTAGCTTTAGTCTTAATGCTTTTTCAGTAGGAGATGTATTAAAGATACAGGAATGGCCTGAGGAGAGGATGCAGAGGCAGGAAAAAAAGTGTAGTCAGTCTGCTGTGATATGGGCCAACACCGCCACAGGTGAAAATGGGGGCTTATCGTTGAGCTACAGTTAAAACACAACCATTTTAGTATTTAATGAAGGGAAGACGTTGATTTACATTTCCTATTCAGAATTACCCTGCAGGCCTAGGAGCTTAAAACAACATTTTCACTGCCACATACCATTAACTCCAACCATTTAAACAACTTCCTGGCAGCAGTGTTTACCACAACATTTCCTCAAATACTGACTCATTTTGGTAGACTCTTTGTGACCTTTGAGTCAGAGATGTGTTTCAGCAATATGTGTACCTCGTTCAAGGAGGAAGCTGCCCAAATATACACGAGGATGTTAGAGCTATAGTCTAGCTGTGTTTGCCTATCCCTGAGAGCTGCTGGACTGGACAGAGTAATCATACTGACAATACATTTAGCTCATATGGACTCTCTCTCTCTCTCTGTTTGAACATGCTTTTCACACTAACTGAATACGTCAATTACCAAGACCAACCACATGAAACCCAAATCAGCAAATAGCTGAAGAAAATATGAAAGATAATAGAGGATACAAATAAAGCCACAAATTAAATATTGAACAAGGGTTTCAAACAAAAGCTAAAGCTTAAAAGAAAGAGGTCACTTTTGAGAAATGTGTCCAACTCCTAAAAGATATCCCTTAGGTTAAACCATTTCTCCTGTGAAGCTGCACAGACCGTAACTGATGTTTTAAGCATGACAACAAAAGATTGATATGAAATGGCAAGAGAAATGAGCCGGCAGAACATGTAACACATCTGTGCCAATGGCATCCCTTTAGCTCTGAGCTTTCAGAGATAACATGCATCATCAATACTCTTATGGAGGGGTGTAAACAGCTTAGATTTCTCTGTACACATGAAAGGAACCAGAAAAATGGCAAAGAACCATGAGAAATGTATCATGTAATAAACAAAAACAATTTATGCATCACACATTTACGCAAAAAGGCACATTGAATGTGGATAATGCGAGCTATGTATTGAAAGCCTGTCACTCTCACATGGTGGAGGCCCTAGGCCACCTGTAAGACATACACTTTCTGGTTAACATGTTCTGATATGATATTTATTATTTGTATCCCACATCTAAGTGGCAGCAGCAATTAACAAACGACCCAACATCATCTTACCTGAATTTCTCAGGATAAATTAATCGTCTTAAGTACCAGCCTTTCCTCAGGGAAAGAGTGAGAGAGAGTGCAAGCTGGGAGAGAGCGAAACGTCAAAGAGGAATCCCTAGGCTGAACTCCAAAAAGTTATCCCCTCCACTTTTCTGTTGATGGAGGCACAATCCTCTAAAACAATCAGCACAGAACAAATGCACTTGAGCTGGTGGGTCAAAAGCCACGTGACTCTTTCACACTGAACTACATGGGAGTATTTTGGGGGGTCAGGGGAGAGGGGAGGGTGATGGATGCTGATGGGGGAGGGTGTGGTATACGAGGGCGCTGCACTACAGTCCCCGTCTGTTGTTCTATATGGCATTCTGGAACTGTGGATATGCAAAGGCTTGCAGTACTGCACCGGTCAATGGAACATGCTGAAGCGCACACTTTCTTTCACTGTGGCTGGGGTGTGGTTACGGGGACACGCTTACAACAGACCCATGACCAAAGAGCTGCTTAAAAAACAGAGTGCTTGACATGTTCACTCTGAATATGTAACACCATTGCAGAAACACTGACAGTAAAAGGCTGCCAAATACTGAATAAGAAAAAGTGTTCATAATGCTATATTTGACATGCATATAATAACACAAATAGTACACACGTAGCAATGTTATTCACACAACTTCATTAAAGCATTAACAGCTGCTATGATGGATGCGTTATTCGAGGTTATTAAAGTAATTTGAGCACAGGTAATTACATGTCAGATGGTCTGTGTTAATATTCAGGAAAATGCGCTCTGGGACACCTGAGCAGTGATTCCATCTTTTGTAATTAACTACCTAATTATTCCACATAAGGGATTTTTGTAGGTAATTAAATTTAGAAGACAATACAATAAGCATACCCTGCTTGATAATGAATAATGCAAAAGATAAAAACACAAGGTACCAGGCTTATTTCTAAGGTGGACACATGAAAAAAGTCTCATACTAGGAAAACTAAAACAGCATTATCTTTAAACTGCACATATCTATTTTGGGTTTGGGGTACATTAGAACTCTAGCAGTAAAGTATCGTTCTTATTTTTGTGGTTAGTATGTGTACCTTACTGACTCATTCTCCTACTGTGAACTCTTCAGCTTCCTCATTTGAGTAATAAGCATGCCCTTTACCAAAGTGATCTTAAAAAACAAACAAAAAAACAACTCAAATATGGTGAGTGGGTTGTTTTCACATCGACTGTTCAGGTAAAATCTGTAATCTGCATTTGTCCGTTGGTGGTGTAGAAACATTTAAATAGAGATGGAATGAAACAAAGCACCAAGTAAAATCCTCCACATGAAAATCACCTATTATATTAAATAATAAATGTGCATGGTATGATGGCTGGTTATCTGAGACATGAGAAAGAGATAGACACTGGTGTGTCAAGAATCAGGTATAACCTTTACTGACCTCCACAGGAAGCAGCTGTACATATCACAAGTATGTGCTAAATGATCTTGCAACCCATTTCGAGGTTGACCAATTGATCTTCAATGTCACACTTTCCTCAACTATCATGCACTTCCTCATTTAACCATCCCACGGTGCGCTATTTCCTTTTTGAAAGTGTAAGATAAACACTAGCAGCATTAGGAAACATTGATAACTTTGTTGTAACATTCAGTGGCGGTCATAGGGGTTATTACTTATACCAATGTGTTTGGAGTTATTTTGGCTTTTACCATTCCTGTGTTTTATATTTGTTAGTGTTGCATCCCTGTGGATTGAGCCTTTCAAATGATTTGGCTAATAACATAACTTCATATATTTAGCCGTGCAGCATTGTCAATTCAATTGTCAAGTATTTTATATCATTGATGTTACCAACAGCTATTCAGAATCTTTTTGTGATGGGATGTGTTTAGCACTGCACAATAGCACCATCTGCTGCACTTATAAGGCATCAGATCACCATGATGGAAACATCTTTTTGAATATGTTTTTCCTCTCAACAGAAGATGGATCAGGGAAAAACATGTACTGTCCCTTGCAGTCATAGGTCATACTGGACACTGTTTACTGGTTGGCCTGCTGCTGTCATTGAAGCCTTTCCATGATCCTCCACTCTGTCTCCCACAGGAGAGGCAGAGAAGAGGTGAGGGCCGGGCGCGTCTGATCTCATGGGTCAACCTGAAAACACCTCCCTCTGTGGGCTCCCGGCTGAGGAATCAAAGGTTTAGTTGCTGTTCCTGTTTCAAATACTACTGCACTATAAAACATTCAAAAGCAAGGGATCATCAAGTGTGTGTGTGTGTGGGAAGAAATGGGATTAACTTGGGGCCCCCTGAGTTTACATTATTTTTCTATTTTTAATATTAAGGTTATTTTTGTATTTAATTCCACATTGCTTTGAAAATGTACATTTGTTTTGTATGTGTGACTGGAAGTGCTTTCCAATGTCAACAAAATATTTCAGTTTCAATATGAATTTTATTTTGTAGTGTCTCCTCCACTTGAACTTACAGTGGGGAAAAAAGGTCAAAATTAATAAAATATATCCCAACAAATCAGGATTTTGAATATTTATTTGAAAAGAGAGAATTAACTTTGATGCCATTGGACACTTTTTTTTGCTGGACCGTCTCGTTAGTGATCATCGAGTGTCACTTACTACAGGGGGCAATGTTGAGCAGTTGAGCTCTACCTGTAAATGCCTCCTTTGTTGTGTGGTTGTGTGCTGCTGTGGATTTTAAAAAAGTGCAGTGATAGTACTGAGAAGGATCTTGGAATACTGATAACACAGAACGAGGAGTGATCCAAGGACACACTGTGAAGTTAGCTACCTTACTGCAGAGAAACTCTTCAATTCACCGAGCATCACATCACTGGAAACTGAGAGGAGGCTCATCAAAGAGCAAGCAAGTGAAAGAGAATAATAGGATGTAATGGTAATACTGTAGGGTATAGCATGATGATCAGCACAACAGAGAATTATGGAGGACAATAAAACAGATCGGACATCTTTACAAAGGCTTTGTATGTTTATCCATCAACCCATGGCAAGGGGGGAATCAACATACAGCAGCAGAACACAGAAATGAGGGTAAGCATTAACATAATGCAGCCTATAGTTACTCTAATAAGCTTCTCATTTATGCATTTCAAGTGTAAACATGTTTTACATATTTCTAACATTTAATTGCATTTGTAATTGAATACTATATTGTAAAATAGGGTTACCTTGGCAGTTGTTTTCCCCAGCCATGTCTTGTGTGGTGCTGCAGACACTTGGTTGTTCTGGATCATATGAAAGAATAATCACAAGATTACTTTAATAACTGAAGATATGGAAACACATCAAATCATGCGTGTTGTTGACTGAAAGGAAAATCTGTATCAGTCTATAAACCATATGGAAACATTTGATGAAAGTACGTAGGGAGCAGTCTCTAAAACAGTGTTAAGATTATAGAATTATAGTGTATTATTACAACATGCTGAAAAAGGGAATGTAGAGACAGGTATTGCTAGCCTACATGTCGAGATTTAACCCAACACAATTTGTGACAAAGGATGTATGAAAAACCTAAACACACACATAACAAATCTAGAAAGTACATATGTATACTTGCATGATGAAGCAAGTCAAATTGCCACTTTAATTCAGGTCTTGAATATACACATAATGATTCACTGGGATACATGTTTGCTGTTGCAGCACACATTCAAATAATACCTTGTTTATTATTCCATAAATGTAAGTGTTAGACGTTAAGTTACATTAACTGTTAATGTGCCTTTTTTAACCTTAGATATTGATACTGCAATTTATTTTCAAAGAAACGCAAAAATCAATTGCAGCCCTAAAATAAACCTAAATCAAAAGCATTGCCTTCATCCGTGAGATGATAAAGCATTGTGCATTTTGTTCCATTAGGTTCTGTGTGACCAAGACGAACAGCATGGTTGTAAAGTGATAGCAAAAAGGAATGAAACATTTCAGGTTCTCTTCATATAAAGCTAAATAAATGTACAGGCATGGCGTATACTTAGATTTATTATGAATACATACATTACAAATTAATGTGAGTTTAAAATTGCAGATTATAAAGGAAGGTAGAACAAAAACACAGAATATTCACTGAAATAAATATAAGATCGATTCGAGTAATTAAAATATAGAAACAAATATCATACAATAAAACATTACAGATATAAAATATAGTTAAAAAAATAATATGGACATCAAACAGTTGTAGCAACTCTGACAGGAGCTGGAGGGACAAATGTGGGGAGAGCCATCGATCTCTCAGAGGGAGTCTGAAACAACAAACACACAGGTTATCTACTATTAAGCAACACATATGGACCAGAAGCAGCATTTGTCTGCTTATGCATCTTTTATTAGAAGGTTTACCAGGTTGAATCTGTTGTAGTCAGGGGGAGACTTCAGCCCTCCTGTCAGCAGGATATGAGGAGTCGTTTCTGTTTGGGTTGTTATTGCCTGCGAGAGAAAAGAAAGACATTGAAACAACCGGCCGAGAGACAGGAGCAGTATTCATTGTATCATTAGCCCTTCATGATTCAAGATGAAACAGATTATTCTATCACATAATGATAGCATTATAAGGGTCTTGGGTGAGGAGCTCACAAACAACACAGAGCCATTAGAGAATTACAATAAATGACGTGGGATAAAACCAATAGGATCAAAACAAACATGATAGCAAGAATACACACCAAGTTGTTCAAACAAAGAAGAACTCCACACCCTACAACTTAAATATATGACATTCTATATATTATGCATGATAAGGAGTATGGCATTTATATACATAACTTAATGTGCCCTAAACTCCTCATTGGTAGTCTTTAATTATGTTTTATTACAATTATTCTAACCTTCTCAACTGCTCTGGACACTGGATATCTTATCTGCCGACCTACAACACAGAGGGAAGAAGGTCCAAATGTGATATTTCACCCCGTTTAAAAATGGATCGGCATTTTTTGCAAAGCCATCACCTACTTTTGTTCTTGTCTGAGTGGAAACAGAAGTAAATGGCGATGCCCAGCAGGACGATGAAGAGCAGACTGCAGGGGATTCCAGCTGCGATGCCCGCGATGGCAGCTCTACTCAGCCCTTCCCCTAGTATCACCATCACAACAAGTAGGCAATAAAAGGTACTATAGAAAGAAAACACACTAACTGATAATGAGCCATACCTGGACCAATTCTCTGGACCTCAGACGGCTCTCCTTCCGTCATAAGAGCTTTAGGGATGACTCGAAATCTGTACGTCAAGCTGGGATCGAGGAAAAAGATATCCACACTCCTGACAGAGCCAGGTTTCTGCTGGATGGTTTGAAAAACGTCTGCACTGCCTCTCTTCTGGGTGCCGCTACGACTTTTGTTCGGAAGGTATGGTCCTTTCATTTGGATGTCAAACCCTATGCACAAAGCACATGCAATTATGTTTTGTTTGATACTAGTATAAAGTTGATTCATCACAAAAGTGGTACCACATTACATGCCTTTTTAATGAGGAAAATTAAGGTGTTATTTGATGTACATATACAAATAGATAGGTACTTTATTGATCCCAATTTGGGAAATGTTTGCATTGCAGCAGCATAAAAGACACAAGTCAATAATAAGATAAATTAAGACACAATAAATAAAAACATATTTCAGAAATAGAAATAAAATAGCATTAAAAATAAACTAGCTGAGAGGGAGACGAAACAAATACTGACATTTGCTATTCGCAGCACTTTGTTCCTTTAATTATTTTTTCCCAAAACACAGCGGCTTCACACATTACACAATATTTACACCCCTATGCTCCATGTCTGTTTTCAACTGTGTGGAGTTCTGCTGAGATGTACACATTCAAAACAGGAAGGTTGGGTTTGTGTGTGTGCTGTTCAAAGATTTTCTTGTGAGAAAAAAATGAACCTGGCGAAGCGCTGCTTTACCTGTAACGACAGAGGTAGGCGGGACCTCCCAGGTCAACGTGACGATGGTGCCGTTGAGATTACGGAACAAACTGAAATCTGAGATGGATGGTCCTGGAAAGAGAGGGATTGTGAGCAAGGGGGCGATCAAGAGAGGGCACGAGAGAGGGGGGGATAACAAGACTAGAGGGCTTTGTTCGACAGGGTAAGAGCAATCTCAGGTATTCCTTAGCTCTGAGGGCCCGTTGTTTCTATTACTTTTGTAATGCAAGTGTTTCATATCAGAAGCTGAAGGTAACAGAATCCTTACGGTATTTTTTTTTAAAAACACACAAATTAGTGCGTGGCAGAAGACCGCACTATCAATATAACAATATAAACATTTGAACAACACCTTCATATCAAAAGCAATCATTTCCTATTTTTTTTATATTAACAATTAGTCTGTTGATTGTTTCCCTGTTTTAACAATTCAAAGGTTTGTCTGCAACATGCCAACAAGAGGTGCCCACAATGCATCTTAAGAGTCCTCAAGCCCAGGGTGACCTATTTAAATCTATGTATGTTTGGCAGTCAAACGCATATAGATTCCTTAAGAAATTACTTTTAATTTCAAAATAATTCTTATAATCTGAATTGTTACCGATTCATTTTACATTGATCAGGAAGATGATTGATTAACAATTTAATTCCTTTTCTGTATCTCTCATTTCCCCTTCAGAGTGTCAAATTACATATTCACTTATTAGCAGCACTTCAATGTTTTAGTTGTTCAATTTAGGGATACATTTTTGTATTTATATATTGACATATATTTAATATTTATTTATATATTCATGTTTAACCTTCTAAAAATGCCACCTAAAATTGTTTTTAACGTTTTACTTATAAAATAGTCAAATTAAATGAATATAATGAAGCAAAAATACAAGAACCTGAAAACTGCATGTCCTACAGTACTTCAGTAAGTATCTGGAGTTTTACCACAGCTTCATTTGACAGCAGCCACACTGCACCTTGTAAGTGAACTTCCCTCCTCTGGCTGCCCAGTGGGTTGCTGCAGGAGCAGGTGTAGTTCTGGAGGATGAAGTTGCTGACATTGTAATCCCGAATCTGGAGCTGTGTGGCATTGCTGCTGATCTGGTATGTTGTTCCCGCGGCGACGGTCTCGCTGCCTTGGGACCAGGACACCACAGCTTCAGGCGAGGCCTCACTCACACACTCGATGGTGACCACTATTTTTCCATCAGAGGAAACTCTGGTCATCACATAAGGCAGGAACTTCATTGGACTACCTGGGGAAGAAAATAATGTTGTTCTGGGCTGGCTACTACCTTCTCTAATGAACACACATAGTGTCATTTTTGTAAGAACCAAATACTGGCTTCTTTATCTGAAAATGTAAGACTTACTTGCAGTCACGCTGCACTGATTCTGTTCCACTGGGTGGTCTGCCATGCATGTGACAGTTTTCCCGTTGAGGTTATCTGAGGCGTTGAAGGTCAGGCTGAAGGTCTCCGCTCCGCTGCTGGTGTTGCTCAGTGTTGGGAAAGAAAGCACGGCCTGTGGGGTTCCCCCCGGCCACATACAGTAGTACTGCAGATTGACGTTATTTACCGACTGCACCGAGCACATCGGGTTGCCTGACGGTCTCTCTGTCCAAAGGAAAATACATTATTAAAATGAACCAGGCATTCAGTCAAATGTGGGTATAAACAGATGTTATTCAGACATGCATGCGGAGTCGGCGCCATGTATTTGCAGGAACTTAAAGTTGTCCTAATTATTGTAATTTCAGCCATCTTCTTTTACAGTAGGTGCAAAGATTGTAGACTGCAATCTCATAACTCTACTAAAGATATTAAAACACTATCCTTGAAGTATATATATATATAAAATTGTAATGTAGCGATATGTAAATTCAAAACAGAAAGTTTTGTTATTTTCAGAAATGTTGATACAAGTTGAAACAGTCCTTTAAAATGCTCACCAAAAAAGGTAAAATCATGCTTTAGACTTACCATAAACTTTTAAAATGATGTTCATTTGAAGCTTTTCTTTAGACTGCTCAGTGACCAGCGTGCACGTATAAGTGCCTGCTTGATTGGTCTGCACATTTGTTAGATTTAAGACTCCATTGAGTTGATCAGGAATCTGACTACCGAAGTCCCACTTGGCAGTCGGCAGTGGGAACCCTTCAGCTTTGCAGGAAACGCTCAGCGTATCTCCTGATAAATAGAAAGGCTGAGCTGGAAGAGCCTCCAGTATTGGCTTTTCTGGTCCATCTATAAACAGATCACATATAGAAAGAGGAGTCCCATGAGAAGGAGGGGATACTATCAAGGGACAGATCTATAAAGACATTTTATTAATCTTACACAGCACGGTGACGTTTATGTGAGTTGTCACACTGCTGAAGGGGTTCTTCAGGAACACCGTGTACCGTCCTGTGTCTCTTCGGTTTGGCCCGTGGATCACAAGGCTCCTCTCCTCCACTGTATACTGCGAGTTGGAATTGATTTCTATATCATTGAATAACCACATCTGTTGCTGGACCACTCCCTGCAGCATGTCGTACTGAAGGGTGAACAGTTTACGTCCCTCTATGGCAAATTCAGGCTGTGTCAGAAGAATCACACTCTGGATTCTTTCTGTAAAATAAAAAGATTTAGAAGAACAGTTGGGTGAAGTAATTAGAGCAGGTCAATGTGGTTGTACCCATTTTACTTTAAAATGCACAAAAGTACAAAGCACATTTAATTTAGATGGAAAAACTAGACTGAATTGTAAAGATAATAAATAGTGAAACTTTCTGAATGCCTGAAAGACTCCCAAAGTGCATTTTTGTTTTCCTTGAACACATAACACGGTTCATTACACAACCACCCATCAGCAGCCCTGGAGCTGGGAGGAATTGCTTTAGCAGAAGTAGCCGATTGAACCATCCCGCTGCCCATAAATATAGCAGTTACATTCAAAATAAAGGTTTAGTTAGGAAATGGGTGTGGTCCGAGCGAGGACTCTTCTAATTTAGGACCCTAGCAGGGGCGGCGGGTGCTGTAGGCTAGGGAAGGCTAAGCCTTCCCAAATATTTGTGTAACTGCATCCTGGTAAAATAAAAATATAATGTCTTTGACATTAGCACTGCTATGCAGCCACCTGTGCCCTGTACCACGAAGCCAGTTCAACAGACCCTGGATATGCTCGAGTTATTTTAACTAACCCTAACAAACGCGATCTCGCTAAACGGTCCTACGGCGCTGGTTTTCAACTCGGTAAATCAAGCCAGGGTTTCTCTCTCCAGCTGAGAACGCGTTCACGTGAAAGGGGCGGGGTTAGCTACATTTGACCAATCACAAACAGGGACTGATTGATTGATTGATTGAAAAGTTTATTAACAGCTTGTATATTGGGTACAGTACAGTACAGCTCAAAACATACAATTGTTAAGGGGATGCAGACCAGAGAAAGACTTTCGTCTTGTTTACATCAGGGTCCCCCAGGACAAGTGTACTGACCGCGCAACATCATACTTCATTAATGAAAAGTAAACTAATATTAGACAAATATGAACTTTAAACATCCATGATGACTTAAACATATAATCCAGGATACAAGCCACATAGTTGCACCTGCAAGGAGAATACAGAACAACTCGTTAAAAAAATAAACTACCGAGTGTTTGAAAGCGTACAACAGTTTTATGATACTGCCCCATCTAAAACACGAGGGGATCTGACTTTATTACATTTGAGTCGAGTGTTTCGTCAACTTAATGTGTTGCTTAAAATAATACGTCTGCATACAGTATATGTGACAATGTAACTAAGTGTTGCACGGCCAGATACGGCTCGAGAAGCTGACTCAGATAAGGAAATATTGTGATATCGATGTGTGATCGATGATCTGATTGATGATGTGATGTCAGTGTGATATGAATGATAAGTGCGACACGTCGGCGTCTTCTCTGCATACGGCAGTTTAAACTGCATTTCCTTTTTCCTGTAATATGACTTGATAGATTTAAACTCCGCACACTGAGCTCTGATCGGTCAGCAGGCGGTGCTTTCACTGAGTTGATCTCTTTTCTATAGACGCCGGAGGCGGGCAGCGTAAAATGAAAAAAAAGGTTATTTAGCCTTCCCAAACCTGAGCCTCACGCGCCGCCTATGGGCCCTAGCCTACATTAGCGGCCACTTTAGCTGGTTTGATCCCATCAAAATATGGTCTATAAAGAAAAAGTGTGAAAGTGTCAGACTGTAGAACATTCAGGTTAATAAATGTTTAAGCAGACATTAAATGCAAACCATAACGGCACACAATCATGTTTCTCACCAAATACTTCCAAAGTGAAAGAAGTCACGGATTTGGCCAGTCCAGATTTTGTCATTTCAAACGTGTAGTTACTGGTATATCCAGTAAGTGGCACATTGACAAAGGTAAGGGATCCCTTTGGCTCAATGTTCAGCACCTTCTTTCTGTCTTCGTCTATGTCTGGGGGGACATCAGAGCCAATAGTCCATGTGACGACAGGTAAGTCTCCCATGAGCCAGGTAACAGTTGGGTCATCGGCCCCGGTGAAGGACACAGCCAGAGTCACATTGCTGCCAGCTAAAGCATTCACCAGAGTAGGACCGACAGGAGAGACCACCAGCTGACTGGAAGCACCTGTATAATCAGTTAGAAGGAGGAAATATTCTAAATATTTATCTCTTCGTTCTCCAAATCCATGTTACAGTAGGCCTACATGCTATAAATACTGGAAAGTGAATATGGTATGTGTCTGTTCCTACTAAAGTAAGCACACATATCATGTGAAACCTTAACAAAATTAGCAACATGAGAACAATTTAAAGCTAATTTCCTCTGTGGCTCCTAATGACAACCTTATAGTCTAGGTAGGAACAAGCAGAGCAAACATGCTATTTAAATCCAGGAATCTTGTTTTAGGCTTACCTTGAAAAGAAAAGCTAAAAATGGCCAGAAGAACTGCGCATAATCTCCCAAATCCACCAAGCCACGCCATTTTAGTGAAACAGGACGACAGTCGAAGTTGTTTGTCTGTTTTGAGTTGATTTAAAGGTTATATTTCGCCACATGAAAAGCAAAGAAATGTCCTTGGTGTCTTGGACAACGAGACTGAACAGTGTGTGGTCTGCTGTAGCAGGGCGCGTGAGTGGCTCACCTGTGCTGAATCAAAGCCTTAATTGTGCACGTGAGGCCACGCCCCTCATCTAATTTAACATCATAGTTCCGACTTTAATTCTGTTTAGCTATAAGCCATTATTACTCTAATACAACGTGACACATGAAGAGACTGATGATTTATTTTTTCAGTTTGAGTATATATGTAAACATGTTAAGGTCTTCATGCTGGTACCTTTACCACAGCAGTCAATTTGAAAGCAGTGTGAGAAAGTAAACACGTTAAGCCTGTTTAGTGTCTAACATATGTTCGATGTTACACTAAATACGCACCTTATTTCTCCTCTGTGTACAAAGATCCGTTTTTAATCAACAGCCCATGTTTTGTGTTGTGTTTAATATATAAGAGTGTTCCTAAATGCAAGATGGCTAGCTGCAATACAACCTTGATATTTAAAATGAAATGGTCTACTTAGTCCTGCTTCCTTTCACATTTGAAATAAATATATGTTTTTAAATTTCAAAATAGTCCCACTGTTTTCATTTCACTTTTACCAAAAGCCATTAAATATAAAAATGTAAATAAGAATGACACAGGTTGTTGTTTTGGTCTGAATGAGAAATTAGATCATCAATTGTTTAACACCAGAATCAAATAATTGAAATGAAAATGACCTGAAATAATTGCTTTATTAAATTGTTGGAGCAGTTTTCTGAAGGTGATTTAACTTTATGTTCAGTCTGCTGTTTGTGCTGCTGGTGTTTTTAACTATTAGCATGCTATAAAAAGCCCTCAATATAGCACAGTATGATTCAACAGCAACATTATCATACCTTTATGAAAGTAGGATTTACTGCAGGATTTTGTTTAAGACTGAAACAATATGTGTACCAAAAGGATAACTAAGTATTGCTACATGACTGAACATAACATGCTGCAGAAATCGTTTTCCAGACAAATTATATTTATTTACCATGTTATAGAACAAGAACACCGTCTAAAAATGAATACACTAAATCCTCCTTTCTCACCACTCCAACATAAATCGTTCTTTCTTCACAATGTTACCTCCATTTAATCTCTTATACCTGTATACACGTCAAATTCACACCAACAAAAGTGCAACAAAAGAACAGTCACAGGTGTATTTAGATATGAAATAGACTGGCTGCTTTATTGTCATGGTAATGTTCTGTACAATCAACAGAATATTGAGGCGCTTATGGTTCAATTCAGATTCATGACCATCTTCCTTTGCTTATACTGAGACACACAGTCTTAATCCTGAAACCCTACAATCTCACACAAGCTTTACAAATCACCAGCAGGCATGACGCTAATCTTGAAAGGAATAATCATCTCGACATGTGTGGGTCCATATTTACAAATATCATTTACAGAAACTGCACCTCATAACATGCGTGACTACAGATTCACAAGATTAAACAGCAGAGTCAAGCAACTGTTGATGAAATGCATTGATCTGGTAGTGTAATAAAACAGCAGCATGAATTATACCGATAGACATTTCTGTGGTTCAATTATTGCATATAGACAGCTTGTCTTAAGTCAGATTCTGAGCCTGTGATACAGATGAGTTTAGACGTTAAAATGCACATAAAAGACAAGATCATTCTTGTGTGGTGGTCTGGGTGGGCTACAGACAGTGTTTCTCAGTACCTCCTTGCATATATCAGGAGTCACAATCTCAAACAGAGGGATTAGACTGATGCATAAACTAGTCCTCCGGTCGTGCCTGTGCAATTCAGTCCACTTATTCATTCAGAGCCCTGCAAGGAGAGAAGACAATGCAGATAGATAGTTAAAATCTTTTATTATTAGCTTAACTTCCGCTTCCACAGTACACAATATAGTCTTTGCCAGAGAAATTAATTAGGTTTACACGCTGAAGAGATGGTGATATAAAAGGATGTAACAATAATATTCCAAGCAGATAATTGTGTCTTTCCAAACCAGAGGTAACTTTACAGCATATGCACACACAAGCTGAAAATGTATCAAGTAAGTCCTAATAAAGAGGAAGATATAGGTTTATTAAGAATAATGATTTGTGCCCACTCAATTGATATAAATATTACAAACTCTTAATGTTACGATATATAGGAAGGATTCTCTCCAAAATGATCGAATCTATGTTTTTTGCCATAGCTAAAAAACTAAAAGCATGGTTAGAGCCATCTGATATCCTTTGCTGACATAAGAGCTGTGACAAATAGTTGATTCATTGTTTAGTTGATTAAGGGGAAATGAATCTGCACATTTTTCGATAATCCAAGCTTCTACATCGGCTTGGAGATTGAAACATCTCATTTCCTGTCATCTCTTTATTGGTAGCATCAGGTAAAAGGCATCAAATGCACCCCGTACTCTTTTTTAATGATCTATTAATCATGGAAGACATTTTCTAAGCTATTGTGAATTGTTTGTTACTGAATCTTGAGATCCTTGCTGAAGATGTGTGTTGATGGGTTTAGTAAGTTATAATGATCTAGTTCTTATGTCAGGCTCTACACTGGTAGATTCAGGGAAACTCACCCTTCTGCCAAGTAGTTCTCCCTGCTTATGCTCCCAAAGCCTCTATATCCTCCCTGCCTCCTTCAGTCTGGCAATCAGGTCGTCCACCGTCTCCACCTTAACCCCCGCCTCTCTTTGGGCAGGCTCGTCCACCCTCAACACCTCCAACCGTGACGTGATGTCCACCCCTAAGTCTGCAGGCTTCACGTTGGCTATCTTCTTCTTCTTGGCTTTCTGAAAGTAGGGAAACACAGGAGTGGGATTAAGAACAGATTCTGTACTATTTGTTTTTAAAAACGTACCTGTCAATCAAACTATGATGAATATTGAATGCTGAATAGAGTGGAGCCCTAAACTGAGCTCCAGGCGTTTTATAGTTTCTGAATAAAATACCAAGGTCATTCCTAAAAACAAGAATATGTGTGGCTTTGTTTCTGCCTCCTGCATTTCTGAACATATTGTCCGGCTACCTACCATGATATTGGGCAGGGTGGCATATCTGGGAGTGTTGAGTCGAAGGTCTGCAGTAATCACTGCTGGTGTGTTGATCTTAACAGTTTCCAGGCCACCATCAATTTCTCTCACTACTTTAATCTTGTCTCCTTCCATTGACAATTCTGATGCAAAAGTACCCTGTAATTATAAGGTAAAGCACAAATACATAACATTAAATACAAACAAAATCATTATTGCCAAAACAGGAACAGGAACATTTCTGACCATGCTTTGGAAAGAGCGAATACAAATAGTGTAAGAGAGCCACACTTGGATTGTAACTAATCCTGGGGATATGTGTCTTAAGAATTAACCAATTGACTATAAAATGTCAGGTAACAATTGTAATAATATCCGACATAAAAATCTAAATATAGGTAACTTTGGGGATTAGCTTGTTAAAATTTGATTACGACTATCTACCTATTGAGGCCTCACACAAAAAGCTTACACTGAGAGATAATGTATCAACAAAGAGCTCCATCTATTGGTCAGCCAGTGGAAATTGCCCTCCACTGTCCAAACAGCCTTTGACCTGCTGATCTGTGCAGGATCACTGTAGCTCTTACCGACTCAAACTAGTCTCCGCTTACTTCGATAGGGCAGTCTGTACAGGGGCATAGGCTGACGTCACCACTGCTGCATTACAAGAATTATTAACTGTGTTGATCTAATTTAGAGCAATCCCAAGTAACAGGCTGTTCTTAAGTTAAAACTCACCTGAGGCCAGTCCAATAAGGCTGCTGTCATCTGACCAGTCTGATTGCAGTCATCATCGATGGCCTACAGGAGCAACACAAGTCATTTCATTACAACAACATTGGTGTAGATGGTTTCATCACCGTATGAGAGCAGGAAGTGGTTTTTTTGTAATAACCTGTTTGCCGAGGATGACGAGCAGAGCATCCTCCTTCTTGGCCAGAGCAGCCATGATCTTAGAGACCTGCAGGGGTCCCAAATTCTCATAGTCTTTGCCAGTCACTTCCACGTGAATGCCACGGTCTGCTCCCATGGCAAGGGCAGTACGGATGGTCTCCTAAGAGAGGGGGGAAAGAAAAGAAAGAACTGGTTTGAATAGAGTTGAAATATTTAGGTTGTGCTGCTCCCCAATTAAAAAAGTTACCAGACACAATTACAATCACAATTACTTAAACACAATATGGTACTGTAGGTCCTCACATGTCTATAACATGTATCTAATAAATGCAACATTCACTTTTTTTTTAAATATCAGTAGTTAATTACAGTATGACTAACTTAACATTGTGGACTATAAATCCTGTATATATATATATATATATATATATATACATATTCTCAGTTTATATACTGTACATTAAATAATTTTTCTGTATTACAAAAAGTATAATATAAGCAAATATAGGACTGCATTTTGGTTTGGTGATATTTACATATGATTTACAATAATTGTGATGAGCCTATTTTTCTAAAGATAACTGAAATACAAAGAAATTAAACATTTAAATAAGCGTGTATATAAATCAAACTGCCTAATTATGCTAAATGTATGATGATTTTAAAGTAGTACCCTCTAATTGTTTATAATGTATTAGTACTTGTGAAATGATATCCATTCTACAGCATGATTCGGCTAAACCATTATGAAAGATAGAGCAAAAGAAAACGATTAAACAGTGGAACTACTATAAATTACTCCTCTAAAGTAGTTCCATCTCACCCACCATTGCTTGCTGTGGCCCGCAGCTGACCACCACAACCTCCTTAATAAGCTTCTTCTCCTTCATCTTGACCGCCTCCTCAACAGCGATCTCACAGAAGGGGTTCATTGAGTGCTTAACTCCATCCGTCACCACGCAACTGTTGTCGGGCTTCACACGAATCTGAGAGGGGAACAAGACCGCAGGACAGAGTCAGGGTGCTAGAAGACAAACAATCCAGATAACCTGGATTCAGGGGCAAACTGTCAGACATAAAGACAGAGACTCACACAGGAAGAAAGCACAATGTCTAAACAGGCAAGACATGGTAAATGAAAGTGAATACATTTGCCTGAGGGTATTAAACATGGAATCTGGATAAAGGTCTGCTGTTTCATTAGTAGGACAGAAGTATATGGACATTCAAACAAAGTATGTGAATGTTCATTTGCAGCTAGAACAGGAATCTGGATGAAGGGTTTTAATCCTATTCTGTGATAATAGCAATAGAGAGGTCTGGCGATGAGGCTTAGCTAACAGCTCACGTTTCACCTGATACCGAAGGCATTTGATCTGGTTAAGGTCAGGCCTTTGTGCCGGCCCATATAACTTCTTCCACCTCTAACTGGAAGAAAAAAAAATCCAGTATTACCGAAATACCGGTTACTGGTGGCTACGGTATACCGTACCAAAATCAGATCCGATACTTTAAAATATACTTTATATAAGATAAAAAAAAATTAATTTAATTTTAAAAGTGAGTCCGTGGCCCGTGATGGCGGGTGTTATAAATTAGATTGCATAATCGTTTTTCTTCATATTTTATGTATTTTTCATTGTTTGTTCAATACTAGAAAGGTAAGTCCCACAAATGAACTGTGATGGGATTTGCTTTTCTCTCACCGGTGAAGGTAAATGTTGATTTTAAAGATGAGATTTGTTTGTTTGTGCAATGCCGAGATCTCATGACCTTTATTCTATTATTTATTTGTTCTCTAGTCGAATCTCAGGTTTAACATTAATTATAACGGTCTGTTTGCATTGACAATATGTGCTATTCACGCGGCACACCTGATGGCGGGTAATATTGATAAGATATTAAGATAAGATATTCCATAATCGGTTTTCTTCATATTTTGTATGTATCTTTCATTGTTTGTTCAGTACTAAAAGGTCCAAGAAGTCCCATAATTGAATTTAATATTCATTTGACATGTTAACTATATCGTAAAGCGCTTCATGGGAGTAATTGTGGGATGATACATTTTCAAAGTATCACGATATGTATCGGTTGAGTATCGGTATCGTTCAGTGGTATCGGTATCATAAAAAAGTCAACGATATGCATCCCTAGTGTGGACCACCAGACAGTGCATGCTGTGTATGTTCTGTGTCTATTGGCATTGGGCTTCAGCTTTAAGATGTCCCAGAAACCGATTCAAGGGACCTGGCTAAAATCACTGAAAAACAGCTACTGAACATAGAAGAACACAGAAATATTTGTATGGCCATATAACAAACCTGTATCATTTAACTTTATGTTATAAACATATGCAGAATAACAGTTACAAATACATGTATTTGAGCTAAATTGACCTAGTCAAGTATTTGAAACATAAGGGTGGGAGCATAACAATGAATAATTCACAACAATAAATGATGAGACATCGCAAATCATATGCTGATTCTAGATGACTTTTATATCTGAATGAAAACATACATTCAACATATTCCCCCCCCCCCAAAAAAACTTTTAAAAGAAGCAACTTTCCTAACTCAATGTATTTTAATCATCTGACTGATAACCAGAGAGCAGAGGGGAGAGAAGTGAGTATTGAACACTGACACTGCACATGTGCATGAAACAGCTGCAAATACATTTTATGATGTGCTCAATCTGAGTGCCAGTATCATTGCTGAAAATGTGAAATGATATTGACCTTACAATGATTATGTGACTTCAACATTGTCTTGCAGACTTAAGACGGGGGGGAGCTGATCTAAGAACTAGAAGGACATGCCACATCTCCATGTCCTATTATTTAACCTTTATTTGTCTCACTTAGTCTGGCTTTGTGTTGTGAAATTGACTTGTATCCGGCATTTGCTTTGCTAAATCTCCTTTTAACTGTGCTTTATTAAAGCAAAAAGTATTATTATGTTGTTATTATGCAGGTTATCTGTCAAGAACGTCAATAGTTATGTTACTTAAGCTATGATAATGTGCCACAGCCAGCTGGTATCAGGAGGCTAACATTAGCTACACATAAAGTCAACTGAATGAGTACAAAAAAAGAGTCTTTCAAACGTTAATACGCCCGTCGAGACATCAACACGATATTACCTTAACGGCGTAGTCAATGACTCGCTTAACTCCAACGAGGACACGTCCAGACATTATTGCTGAAACGTTTATCAATGCAGAAGTAGACAGCTAAAGAAACAGTGTCACCGCAGTGAACCTTCACCCAAGGAGTAGAGGTCGGACATATTTTAGGGTGACACCAGAGTGGAACGCCTCCCGTTCCAGCCAACAGGAAACGGACAAGAGTAACCAATCTCTACGCGGATTCGCTAAAAAGTCGCTTAAAGCCGTTGTTAAATGAAACAATAAGTCACCAAGTACATTGATGGTTTTTGTCAAATAAATTGAATTTAGGATGTTTGGAGAACGTCTTAAATCCACATTAATTCCCATGATCTACTATCGTTATTGTTTCCATTACTGAAACTGTGGTGTGGTGCTCCTCATATATTTGTCGTAAATAGGAGCCAAATAAGAAACGTTCCGGATAATGTGTGGCAAAGTTCACCGAGGTAGTGATGTAACGAGGGTTAAGCGATGTTTCATCTATTTATTCATCAATTGTGTTGGGGGCTCTGAATGGAATTTGAGACACAGACAAAAAACGATCAAATATAGTTATTCTGATAGGGAAAACATTAATATTCAAAGCCTAATCAATAGCTAATCTTGATATAAGTTTTTTAATATTCCTAAAATGAAAGAAATATATGTATTGTGTCCGTTTAAAATACAAACCTCGAAAAGCCCTTGTTCCATTGATATTTTTTTATGTTTAATCTTTATTTTAATGTAATGCTCGATGTTGAGCCAGACAATTAGGCAGCTTATTGATGTCTTTTATACATACATATGTATCCCCTGTGTGTCAGGGAACCCACAAAGTGTCAGAAAACAAAACCCTCTCTCTTTTCCTCCGTACCCAAATCTCTAAAAACTGGGGTACAACAACAGTCTATGGGTACAACGGAGCTGATCCAGATTTGCGTCCGATATGACGTAGGCCTAATATCGGAAATGTGGACCTACGGCACTATCAGAAACGTTGCCATCAGAAACAATGCCCGATTGTTTTGGACGTAATCGACGTAATATGGTCTTTGTTTACATTAGCAAGCATCGCTAACACTCAGAGCTAACCTGTACTGGTGAGAGTGGGTGTTTCTCAATAGAGAACCGCAGTGATGCGTCCTAAAACCCGGCAGTAAGTTAGCATTTTTACCACGTCCGGTTCATTCGATAAAAAGCAATGCAATTTCTCCATAGGATTTTGGAAAATAGCTCCAAATAAGGTCTGTGTTTGACACAAATTGAAGAGACAGATCACGTTTTGTTCTACGACATTAAATACATCAGCAGTGACCCCGCTGGTGATTTTTGAAGAGTTTACGTGTCTGAAAAACGATGGTTGTTAATAACATTTGGCTGAATAGGACTACAGAAGTTGTCCAGGCCGTTTTACGTCATTACACCGAACACGTAAAACACTCCCGCTAAGTTTGTTTGCCCTATTCTGCTTGAAAGCAAGTACCTGCCTGCTGCAAACTGTTCAAACAAACGCTTCAACTTGTACTATTTAGAATCTGTATGTTTGAATATGGATCTTAAGTTGGCGAGGCGTTGAAGCAGCAACCCTGCTGTAGTTCGTTTATAGCATAACGTTAGCATTTTGCTTCTGGCGACTACATTTATGATTCGAAAATTATAAAAGTAGGATAGACATGTGGATATTATCCGGCTGAACAAAACGTGATCCGTCTCTTAAATGTGTGTCAACCACAGACCTTATTTCGAGCTATTTTCCAAAATCCTATGGAGAAATTGCATTGCGTTTTTGACAAAGGAACCGGAAGGACTTTACTTCCGGGTTTTAGGATGCGTCACTGCGGTTCTCTGGCCGTTTCTCAATCTCGAGGAAACTGGATTCCAAGCCAATATTTCAAGGATGCTACGTCATCGAGTGCCGCAGAAGGACTGTTCCAATCTCCAGCATACTTGGAATTCCACTGAGGCCGCGTCCTTGGTTTGGGGGTAATTTCGAGGCTGCACATGGGTAGACTTCACCTCCTTAAAATCCCCACAATGCTTTGCGCGCGGACCAATTTCCCCAAATCTGTGGCGGAAAATGTAAGGCGGGGCCTCTCATATTACTCACACCTGCACACTTGCTAGCCTGTTCCACTCTTTGTTTTCCGAATGCCAGGAAGAATTATTGCCTAGCTTCTGAAGCAAGTGACTCGGAAGACATGTGCTACCAAGCAAGCATCCTCGCGATTGAGAAACGGCCTCTATGTCGAGTAAAGCTGCTCCAGAGCCACTATTTCAAGCATACTACGTAATCGAGTGCTGCCAAAGGACTGTTCCAGTGTCCAGCATACTTGGAATTCAACCGAGCCCGGCGTACTTCGTAACGAGACATTTCGAGGCTGCACATGTGTAGACTCCGCGGTCTTCAAATCCCCACAATGCTTTGCGCACGGACCAATTTCCCCAAATCTGTGGCGGAAAATGTAAGGCGGGGCCTCTCATATGACACACACCTGCACACTTGCTCCTGTTCCACTCTTTGTTTTCCGAATGCCAGGAAGTATTCTTGCCTCGCTTCTGAAGCAAGTGACTCGGAAGACACGTGCTACCAAGCAAGCGTACTCGACATTGAGAAACACCCAGAATGTGTAAAAAAGCAGGAAATAATAAAAGGAACTCACCTTATGGTAAACCTGCAAGAGAAAAAGCATTTGAGCTCCATACTGTTTCAGAAATAATCCTTGATGTGGTTTGGAACATGATATGGCATTTTCACACGGCAGAATATAGCAGTATCTGCCGGTAGAATTCTGAGCAGGCATTAGCTCCTACTCCTCTTTTCTTTTTTTTCAAGCCAAGGACCCCGAACCTGCAGTTCTTTAACAGGGCTGAAATAGAGGGATATGAGGGATGTCTAAAATGTATGATCTGTTTGGAATTTTTAGCAAAACACATCATACACATGTTTTTATATATTTGTACATATCTGAGACCCATAATATAGGCCTAAAATAGTATAATAGGAGACCTTTAAATATACTGTTAAACATGTGTATACTCTCAGATCAGTAAATGGTGATTCACAACACATTATTATTATTACAATATTTATTATACTGCATTTTACCTGTACCATTATGTCTGAAGCACTATTTTATTACACTATAGTTATGTTGTATATTGTTATGGCCTAAGTGCAGTATGTTTAATTGTTGGAGCAATAATACATGTAAAAAGTCCAACATGTCCTTTCAAAATAGAGTGGAGTAGAAGTCAGTACAAGTCCCTCAAATTGGTGTTACGTGTACGTTAAAGCAGAATGTGTATTTCTGTAGAGTCGTTAAACCGTGGACTGCATTACCATATGATTTAAAGGGATGAACATCTTTAGGTTTTAGAAAATGTGAAAAGAAAGATGTCATGTAACCTATTTTTCTGATTGTTGTGTTCATGAAAAAGTGGTGCGGACAATTTCTCCAGATACATCAGCATAGCAGAAGACAAAATATGTCCCTCTACTGGGTGTTGAACCTCGAGCACCTGCATGAAAAATGTAAATACCATTTTTTGTAAATGGGGACAAAGATTTATATTGCTTCTTTAAGAAAGAAACACGCACAAATAGGACTTTGTATACAAAGTCCTATTTGTGCGTGTTTCTTTCTTTTGCAAAATGTGTGTGTGTTTCTTTCTTTTTCTTTCTGAAGCAGACCAATGCATGGAGGAGTTTGGACGCTAAAAAGCAGCTGGACCCCAGCATCGTTGCGGCGATTGCACCTTGTAGCTGAATATGCCTGTATCATAGACGCGTTTGCAAAATTCTAAAACGTTTTCAATTCTGTTCCCCACAGAATATGTGCAGGAGAAGCATTCTCACTTCACTTTCAAGGGCGTGCCGAATGTGATGAGAACCAAACTTAATAATGAAAGCAAAAATCGGTAAATAGGCCTACTGAAATACCCACAATGCATGTCATGCACACATTTCTACATGTCCTCACTACAATACATTTAAAATGCCTTGATTGCTGTTGCTTTGTCAGACACATACCGGTTTATAAAGGCAGGGTTGTTACAGATTTTAGAAACATTTTGTGTTATATTAGTTTAAATTCTCATTACATCTCAACAGCAATCAATAAATCAAATGCTCTGACAAAAAAAAGAATGATAATCCGGTATCTGTGGCTGTCACAGGGCTGTAAAAAACGATATGTCTGTCATAAACTGATACAGTCAGAAATAGCTCTACTTGAGCTGCTTGTTACGTGTTATCTGTAAGCGAGTTGTCTTTGAGTGTACGAGGGGAGAGACAATGACAGCGGACCCGGTTGTGTAATTTGTGTTTTGTAATTGTATTATTTTATATTCCTAATTAAATTACATAATGTTTTACTTATTTCTTAAAGGGCCATAAAAACAGAGGGAACCTTTTCTGGAGCTGAGCTGCTTGGGGATTCCCATGGAGACTAAAGTGTTGCTGTTACTTTAGAGTTCCCAGTTGGTTTTACTTCACTCCAGTTGTTCTGCCACCTGGAAAAATGTTTTGTTTCTGGGCCTGAAATTGTTCTTGTACATTTAGATGCATATATATTTTACATTTTTTACCTTTAAGTTATTTTATTTTTGATAATTTTTGATAATAAAGCCCCTATCTTTCTAATTGAAACTGCTCTGCTTGCTAACTTCTATTTGTTGATACCATACTTACTATAGGGATGATTACATCATTATTAAAGCAAATTAGTTAATAATTAACTATAAGATCACCATAGTCAACTCTATATAAGCTTTCTATATTATTTCTATGGTGTTTTGGGACACACTATAGAGAATTACTATAGTAATAACTATAGTAATTCTCTATAGTGTGTTCCAAAACACCATATAAATAATATAGAAAACACTATAGTGATACTACATAAAACTCTATAGTATTACTAAAGTAATGCTCTATAGTGTGTCCCAAAACACCATAGAAATACTATAGCAGTTGTTTGTGGTATTTTTATAGTCATTCTTAATAGTAATACTATAGTGTTTTTTCGTAAGGGTAGCCTATGTATTATTTTCCTTTATCATCTTTGTGAGTTTTCATGTTTTGACAGATTTTGTGTCCTTGCCAGCCTAATGTAATACAGTCATTTCAAATCAATCCAGTCTGCCCCATGGTCTGCCCATAGGCCTACATTGCTCAGAGGTTAAGGCAGGCAGTCCATATCCTGATCACAGACGTGGGTTTTAGTCCCCAACTATAGAACATTTTGGGCTGCATATTACAAATAAATCTGTGTCCAGCGTCCCCAGCGCTAATTACGCCTATGGTTGTGTTGACTTTTGATTGTGATTTTGGTTTCATGTTACTGTAAGTATTTGTAAGCAGCTGTGACTTGAAAGACCATCTATTTGTATTTGCATTTTAAAAAATAAATAAAGGACAGGTTGAAAAAATATCTGCGTAAAGTGTACATGTTTTGTTTTGTAATAATCGCCATGAGTGGCATACATTAATGAATACTTAAATAAAGTACAGTTCTCGAGTATATGTAGGCTATTTAGTTACTTTCCACCACTGACAGCTGCTGCACTAGAGTCAGCTCGGGTCACCCAGCGGCAGCGGCAGCAGCAGCAGCAGTGGCCTCCATTTTACCTCCGACACCGAGCCGTACCTCACGTGTCCTGGGCTTCTCTCTCACATGACCCGAGTGTTTGTTCCCGTGATCAGCACTTCCATCTCCATCTGTGACACCGAATATCACTTTTTATTCTAACCCTGATGGATATGCTTGAACAGAGTCTGGACAGCGCAAGGTAACCGAGAGTCGGCCAAAATGGCTAACTGGGACAAGCTAGCTACAACATGCTATTTCGGATAGCTAGTTTACGACGCTTACCAAGGCCTGAACTAAAAAGAAAACTGTTGTCAAATTAAATAAAATCTGAGAAAGGCGGTTAAGTTAGAAAGAAAAGTGAAAAACGTTTCCATCTGCATAGCTGACAAGTTGTATCATAAAGACCAATGTAAAAAAACATGATCATGGTTAACTTAGCATACAACGGTGCAATAGCTATGTTAGCTTAAGCTAAGTATTTAAACATAAACAAATGAGCAACTGTAGGTCAACTGAAGACAGTAGAAATGTTGTGTTTTACATTGCGATTTTGCTGTTGGTTGTTTGACGTCTTGCACAAGTTTGCCATCAGCTAAGGCAAAGTTGAGTGTCAGTAATTATATTTATATATTTTTGCAGGATAAACACATCGTTAGCTTGTCACGTTAAAACTCAGTGTTTTTGTCATGTGGTTTGCAGCCAAGAAAAACAAGAAGAAGAGGTTGTCCAGACTTCTGAAGGTAAGAACCTATTTACTAAGCTGTCATTCACAACATCTGGCACCTGCTGGGCTGTGAGACTTTATAACGGATTGTTTTTGACTTGTTTTATCTGATTTAAAATAAAGGTGTGTAGCATGCATGTAAGTTGCAGCATGCTTTGGTATATGTATTGTTTTGTGCAGTTTATCTCAGGGTTTGTTAGCTGTCTTTATTCGTTTCCCTCCTCTTCTGTTCTAACTGTCTTTTTCTGTCCTCTTTCACCCTTGAGACGGAACAGGAGAAGAGCACACAGCTGTTACTATAGCCAGCGTTCAGCAGGCTGCAGCATTTGGTGATCACAACATACAATATCAGTTCCGCACAGACGGTGGGCAGGTAAGCAAATAATGGAGGCTATTATGTCAGTGATTGTGATTGTGTTTTCCTCCTCCCATTGTCAGAAAGACCAAGATAGTCCTTCTTCTCCAGTAGGACCCAGATGAGGGTGTTGCACTTTTTATTTGGACATGTGATGTTTCGGTGTTGTTTTTTGTTTTGTTTCTTTCTGTTAACTGGCAAGTGGGAACTAAGTATTTTTTTGGTGTACGTTTTTCGTGTCTCTCTTATTATCCTATGATACTGTGTGAATAAGAAAATATGAAGGACAGACCATCTATTTCCATTTATAGGGCTGGTAACATTTAAGGGGCAGGTAACATAAGACTAGTTTCTTCTCCCTGCTCCTTTTCGGTCAATGGTGTGTTAATAGACATGTTTTGTAAACAATTGTTATACATTAAGTTGTGCATACTATGAACGGAACAAATACAAATGAAATGAATGCAGTAGTGGAACCTAAGTAGGAATTGCAAATTGCAATACTGCAATGTAAACATATTCTGTTACAAGTAAAAGTCCTGAAAGCGAAGGTTCAAAAGTCTAGGCAATCAAAATCAGTACCAAAAGTAAAAATATTACTTGTGCAGAATAGCCCATTTGGGAATTATGAATGTTATATGACTGGAGTATTATTAGTGATGCAATAATATGTTGAGAGGGTTAGGCGATATGGAGAAAAGCAATATAAAAATATGTTTTTACCAAATACCTCAATCAATATTGCGACCATATTGAACAGTACACTTTTTGTGCATCTACTAAATGTTAACGGCATTTTTGGAAAGATAATCATCAGTAATGTGGACTGGACATAATGACTAAGTGGGTAAAGGCAAATGATAGAACAGTACACCCACTTAACTGGAATGCAGAGTTTTAATCACAGGAAAAGACAACACTCAAGCCCTATTATGTATTTTGATGTCCAAAAGATGATATCAAGTCTCATTACAAGATTCATGCAATATTGATATATTGCCCATCCCTATGAATAACACACGGGAGGCGTGTGGCGCAGTGGATAGAGCCTTGGTGTTGGGATCAGGGGGTCACAGGTTCAAACCCCACTGCAGTCAGCATGTCGTTGTGTCCCTGGGCAAGACACTTCACCCCAAATTGCTCATATGGGGATTGTCCACAGTATTGAGTATGTAAGTCGCTTTGGATAAAAGCGTCTAACAAGTAACATGTAATGTAATAACAATCACTGATGTTGCAACTGGTAATATTAACCTAATACTAACTACTTCATAAATAGCTTTACCTATAAAAAACATATGGAAATGTATATGTTGATTTATATTTTGGGTTGATAATATAAATATGTCTAGTAACTAGTAAGTAATGTTTAGTAGAATTACACGTAAATTGAAAGTATACAAGTAAGTAAGTACCTCAACATTAATTTCCCCCACTTTTTGATATTTAGATTTGTCACAATAAGTGTTGTTAGCGTAGCCACCTCACTGTGAGAAAAACCTGGGTTTCTCTCACAAGTAGTCTTTCCTTTGTAAGGTTGCATGTTCTTGTTATGTGATCGTGTGTCCCTTTTTGAAATACAAGTCAGGATAACAGGCTCTAAATGGCTTGAACTAATGAATGTGTGGTTTTCTTCCCTAGTCCCGTGATTGACCGGTGACCTTTGTCAAGAGTGTCTCCTTTTCGTCCAATAATGTGGCACGCATCGCAGCAGTGGTCTCGGATTAACTGTGGCATAGTTAAAAGAGCGGATAAATACGTTTGGAAAAACCAAATGTGTGATTTCCAAGTTGGTTTAATGTGATGATTAACACTGGAGGGAATAAAGTCAGCGATCCATGTGGCTCATTTTGCCTAAACAAGGCTAGTGTGAGAGATCATGGGATTCCAGTCTGGTCAGGGATTGGCATGGGGCCGCTGTCACATGTCAGTCAGGAGGAGAGTCACATGATATAAGGATTCAAATACGGATTCCTGGGACAAACAAGCTCATTTTCTGACTTGTTTTCAAAATTTGAATCAGGCACATTCTGATGCATAAGCAAATTGAGAGGGCAAACAATATGCTTATGTTTCAGAATGTGCCTGAAGTAAGATCAATGCACAACTGCGATTTGGACCACTGTGAATAATACTAGGCTCCGGGGAACTGTAGCATTAGATATGCTAAACAAATCTACAAATCAGGTGAGGTATTGATTCAGGCACAGTAGAAAGGGAGGGTGGGAAATTGACTTTTTGTATAGTTGGTCCTTCTCTAATTTTCAAGTTTGACACGTGTTTCTCTCTCTACTCTTGCAGGTGACGTACCGCGTTGTTCAGGTGACTGACCAGCACCTCGATGGGAGAGATGATGGGGGGGGGGCAGTGAGTGTCGTCTCCACAGCCGCCTTTGCTGGGTCTCCCCAGGCTGTGGCTCAGGTACAAAAATCTTTGTACTCTTTTCTTTCTTTTTTATCGAAGAAAAGCCGCTGGTAATACGGATTATTTTTAAAGATTAACTGCATGCTTTTAAGTAATTCCACAGTCCTTAGAGATAAGACTGGTAATAATTCAGCTTTTAGTATTCTAACAGTCTGCCTAAAGAAATGAAAACCAACAATGAATTCATCCTGTTAACAAGTATTGTCTCTGTACAAGTATCCTGATGTTGTCAATTCTGTGAAACCTAATTTGTAACACTATTGAAAACGGGTGAAAGAGACAAACCACTGTACTGGTTGACATAATCCTTGGTTTTGATTTAAGCCACTGGTGTAGGTAATTCCTCTGTGCACAGAAAGCTAGAAAAGCAGTATAAAGAGTGAAGCATGGCTGAGCAAGACATTTCCCCAACACAGAGCTTTGCACAGAGATAAGAAAAGACACCTAAGAATTGTTTCAGAAGAAGACAATGTTCAAAGCTACGTTTGGAACAGAAACAGAACATTTTCCTTGCAAGAACAGATTTGTTTTTTGTTTTTATTTGCCGTACACTGATGGCTCTGCCCACCTTGCTGTTATCTCTGCTAACAAGATCACGGTTCCTCCTTTTTCTCCCCTCATTCCAGCTGTCTAACTGCTTTGTGTCTTGCATGGGGGGGTGGTGGGAGGTGACACCGTTATTGAGCCTGACAGAGACTGAGATGTGTGTTCACCTGCTGTGACTGCTCCTTTGCTACTTGTTCAAGCCTCTCCTCTGTTTGTCTCCTATCTGTCACAGGCTGTGATTCAAAACCCTTTCAGTAATGGAGGAAGCCCGGCAGGAGAGACAGTGGGAGGGGAGACGCGCTTCGCTTACTTCCCCGCAACTGCGGTGAGCGACGGGACAGTGTCTGTGCAGGCCGCCGCAGACCCCACACTCACACAGACGGGGGGTGAGTCAGCTCTCACACATAATTCAGGCCGAAGCTTAGAACAGTGTCACGGAAAATGAGAGAACAAGAGCCATTTTTTTCTTGTAGTCGTAAATGAACCAACAACCCCCACAGCTCTGGTTAATGAGAAAAAAAACACTCTAAAAGATTTAAATATTTTTGTTGTTGTTGAATACTTAAGATATGATGTGTGGTACAGGTAGATAATAGCTTCGACAGTGCCTCAGCTTTTTTATTTTATGATTATTGAAGTGTATTAACATTCTGTTCACACAATGAAAGACGTTCTATCACACACACCCAGCTACATTTTTTGCTCAGTTTAAAAATATAAATTCCTTGCCCAGTTACAAAGCTTCCTATAATAGTTTGCAAATGACAAACATTATCGGAGGCTGAAACGAGGTTAGTTACACATTACATTACATGTCACTTGTTAGACGCTTTTATCCAAAGCATACTCTATACCAGGGGTGCCCAACCGGTCGATCGCGGGGAGATTCCCAGTCGATCGCGAGATGTGTCTAAAAATAGAACAACAATATTCTGTTTTATCGTTAATGTCCTATAACATAATCTTCCCGTGCCAGAATAATGCACTTGAACGCACCTAAGCTTTGTGATTGGCCGGCGTGACCCCATGTATGGGGGCGTGGCTGGTGGGCAGTGGGCACTATTTCGCTGAGGTTGTCCGTGTCAACAGGAGTGACAGTCCGCACACACACAAGACCGCAATTATGGCAGAAGCAAAAAAGCCCAAAATATATAATTTTCACTCGGAGTGGGAGGATGATTATTTTTGTATCTATTCCAATTCAAAGTCCATCTGTCTCATCTGCAATGCGAGCGTGGCTTTATCGAAGAAGGGTAATTTAGGAGCGGCATTTCAAAACAGTGCACAAACGCTACGAGACGGAATTCCCTCCCAAAAGGGGAGGGGCCTGAAAGGACAGCTAAATGCACAGCAGTCCATTTTCACCAGGCCCAACAACAAGAGCAAGGCTGCTACCAGAGCATCTTATCGTGTCAGTCACGTTCTTGAGAAACACATGAAGTCTTTCAAAGACGGCGAAGTTGTGAAAGAAGCATTCCTGGAGGCTGCCGACGCGCTTTAGGGGGACAGTAAAAATAACAGTAGCATTTCAACAGGTTTTTGATATAATAAAAACTCAAGTTAGATACCGTTATTAATCAGCTGTAAGTTTTAGTTTGTTTGAAATTATTCATTATAATTATTGTACAAAATGGTATAAGAATGCAAACTTAAATTGATTATAGTCTATTATCAATTCAGGTTAAGAAACTAGTGTTGCTTGCATCCTATTTTAAAGGCATTTATTTTTACTAAAATGCAACAAAAAAAGGGTTCGATTCTATTAATTTTGTCTTTTTTATTGCACTTTGGCAGCAGATTCCTGTGTAGCTTCAGATCTGAGTTATTAGTAAGCCTAATTTATACTTTTGTAGCAACACTATTTTTATACAATGTAGTAGTATTCGTTTATTAGTCCCCAAGGGGAAAATGGGTTGCAGCACATCACAGAGGCATTTCAAAAAGTTAAGACAATACATCACTGACAACAACATAGACACAGATAAAAACAAACAGACATAAGAAAACCAATGGCAAAGAAAGGGTGCAGAGTCTTTTCTTTTTTCCATGTGTCATATGTGGCAGCACTGTTCAATGTTTCTTGAAAACATTACCCACTGTAGTGACGTGTGAATAAACTCCAACTCTGTATCAACAACACTGTTGTGTAACTTCAGTTAAATACTTGTATGTGTGTAGATTAGAAAGAGCTAAGATAAAGGATCTGCAGTATTTTATGGAGTATTAATCGTACAAAGGTCAGTTTTATACAAGTAGAAGTGTGTATTTACCTGGTAGTAGGCTGTCAGTAATGGCTACGCCTCTCTATTTGGACTGGTAGATCTCGGCAGACTGGCAACTTTAAAAGTAGCTCTCGGTTCAAAAAAGGTTGGGCACCCCTGCTCAATACTGTGGGCAATCCCCACAGGAGCAATTTGGGGTGAAGTGTTTTGCCCAGGGACACAACGACATGCTGACTGCAGTGGGGTTTGAACTAGGGATGGGAACGATTAATTGAATATTTGAAATTATTCAGGTATTCGAATAATTATTCGAATATGAGTTATTATTTTTTAAGTTGATTACATATTATCAAATTGAATAATTCAATGTATACGACAGTGCCATAGATAAATGTGTTAGTTGACGTCTAAAGGTGTGTTTTGCTCCGCTCACCGGTCCCTCACAGCGGGCAGAGCTGCAGGTGCTGATCTCTCTCTCTCTCTCGCGTCCGGTTATACTTCACTCGTGTTTATGTCCAAATCCATCAGATCTAGCTAGTTCTAGCCAATGATATGGCTGCTGCCCCTCCCTACACGCAGATCGCGCAGACTCAAACCTCATCTTAAGCCCAAATGTGGCGCAAATGCGCTCCACAGCCGTTGCGAGGTTCCGGCGCTAACAGTTCATGAGCGTGCTCCCCCGCCCCCTATCAACACTCGTGACACATGAGTGGCCAGCCTAAACAACAATAAGCGCTGCTTGGCAACCGTGTGTGGCGGCAAAGTACATAGACATTTTGACAGGAGAGATTTAGTTTTGCCGGTATTCAACATATTTGTCCGGTAATTATTGACACTCTAAGAAGAGTCCTACAGACATGGCGTCAAAAAGGAGTAATGTGTGGAAATATTTCGACCAGGTTAGTGAGTGCGGTGTAAAGGTCAAACTATGCCAAATGAAACTTATATATACATGCTATACCCGCAACCTCCGTTCCAGCTGAGAGGGTCTTCTCTACAGCTGGGCTGATTGTGAATCGCCTCCGCACATGAAAGTTGTAGGCCTATAGCTGTCAAACTGTGATCACCAGTTCAATACATTTGACAAATTCAACTTGGTTTCTACACTTATTTGAACATGTATTTATTTATTTCCAAAAGTTAATGAAAAAAATGTTTTTTTATTGGATATGTACATTTCGGTTAACCGGTTAACCGTTTTTTGGGGGGTCGAATATTCAAATATACATTTGCTTTCAAATTCCCATCCCTAGTTTGAACCTGATCCGAACACCAACGCACAACCCACTACACCACACGCCTCCCTTACACTGATCATGTGTGCTTCATGTCACATGTCCACACACACCGCTGCTCTTCCTCTTTAATGCTGCGTGTCTTCATCTGGCTCTACTAAGTGTCCTTGCGTTTTCATGGCGGTCCTGACGCGGCTGGTGGACTGTGAGTGAGGGTGGTCAGTAGATGGTGGAACTATAGAGCAGGATGCAGCCCCCTGGCTCTGTCATACACAACCAACATCTGCTTGTTCTGGCAAACTGTTGCCCAGACAGTGTTTATGGGAGGAATGTGAAATGAATCACCTTGTGTTTCTGCTGGTGTCTCTGCTCTATGCTGCACTGTTGGCCCAGACTAGAGGTCTGCATAGGCATGAAACGGACTCACAACCGAGGCCTGTACCTGCATCTTCAGACCCAATTCTAACCCAGTCTTATCTTATGTTGTTTTTCAGCTATTCCTTTTTATAAGAAAAATGTTTGCTTGTAAAAAAAAAAGCTTGTTTTGTCCCAACAACAGAATAGATGTTCAATTTACTGTCAAATATCACAAAAACCATGTCATTGTGATATCGGGGGTGCCTGTATGTGCATTCATACGTCCACCCATCCTATTCTAGAGAATGAGATACCTCAGTATTGTTTTGAGGGAATTTCTTCAAATTTGGTACAAACTTCCACTTTGGACTAAAGAATGAAATGATTCCATTTTGAGGGTCAAAGGAAAAGCTCACTCTGTGACCTGAGAAAGATGTGATGATTTTGAGAATGTTCATACAAATGTACACAGTTCAGAGTCACGGGTCAGCGTCCCTGTCATTGTTTTTCTTCTGAGAAAGAGCCTTCTTTGAATCTTTGATTTCTTGATGAGTTCCTCTTTACCAAGTATCTTATGCATTTCACCCTTCACTGACACTAAGGCACTTTTAGGGCAAATGCAGCACTTCCACACTCCATGTCTGTTTCTAGCCAAGTGTGCATTTCACTGTGTTGCAATTGCATCACATGAAGCACTTTCAGAGATCTCTGACGCCCTTAAAGCCATTTAGCTGTGTGAATTGGCACAACTCAATTAGGGCTTTTATGACACACTCAAAATGCAGAGGCACAAAACCAAAAGGAATTTGCTGCTTTGTTTAGTTTTTTCGGTGTTTTGAGTGGTTGCCTTGTGATGCCACAGAAAGGGAAGAAGACCATGAGGTTGATTTTCTGTGGGTCACGGCTGAAGCCAGGGCCTTGCAGGAGGAAGTGGGCAGCTGTTTGACTTTTCTGTGAGCCCGAGGCATAACATACTGTAGGGTGAAGGTGGAGAGTGGTTTACAAGCCTCCATCTCCTATGAGCTGATAGCGCATGAAGCTCTGGAAGTAAACCACAATCTGGCAGGACTTGATTCAGGGGTGGAGTGCCCGACATTTCTACAGAGCATCGTAGTGTTGTCCTTTCGCAACCACCATCATTTTTCACCCTAAAAAAACCCGATATTTCTTAAAAGGATCAATTCTGTTAAAACTCACTGATTCCATGTCATTATGAATCCAAACATCTGAAATTGAAGACCAAAGCTGAAAGAAAAAATGCAAATGAGCTGCTAACTCGACAGATATCCTTCATCATCATTTCGTTTTTGGGAAAAGGAATAAACTACAGGCTGAACCCTAAATGCTGTTGGGATTATATCTTTAACTGTTCATTAGTATTCAAAATGTGCCTAAGAAATGCAAGCCCTGTTATTTGGTTTACTGGGGATGGTTTTGTTTGATGGGACATTCATTTTTGTGAATGTCTTTGGGGACTGGGAATATGATGGTTTCACTACGTGATAATTGTACATGAGAGGGTTTCAAGCAGAGTTGTTTATTTCTTATAAGTGATGTCTTATAATTGTCCACAAGGATTTGGGCTGTGATGATTTGTTGTGAGATATTTCATTATAGCCACAAGATTGATTCTTTTATGCCCCTTTCTCTTTTTCTCTCACTGCTAACCGATGCCTGCCATGTCTCCACAGGTCAGTTTTATGTGATGATGACCCCCCCTGATGTCATTCAGACAGGAACGCAACGAATCATCGCCCCCCGCACACAGTCCTACCCTGCGTGAGTATCAGCTCTATTAGTTGCTGTCTGGGAACATGAGACCGCATTGATATAGCAGTTAGATATCCTGCTGTTTCTTTCAAAAAAAAACTCACTGCTGGTCAGCTGTTGTAAAAAGAGAATTCATATGTTCCATTCAAAAGGGGCCATTTGTGACTTGCTTGAAAGGTGGTTGGAGTTTAACAGTGGGACAAATTGCTTTTTAATGTTTCTTCCACGAGGCTTTTCACAGCTATGACATTTAATTTCAGTTATGACATGTTGTCATGGTTTCAAAGCATTTATTGGAGGAATATCAAGCGGCTTGAACAAATTCACATAAACTTGACACAGACTTTAACACATGAGTTGAACAAAAAAAGCATGCTGAATTCACATAAATGTGAATACAGGCCTGGGAAGTGGAGGGAGTTAAACTGCTGGGAACTGTGCAGAAGTGTACAAAGAGAGAAAGCACCAACACTGGTTTATATGGACTGCCTATTGGTTTAAAATCGATCAGGTCCATCAATGATTGGATGTAATAAAGACATGTGACCACAAAACAACGTGGACACCTATTTGATCAACCCCAAGGCTAACTTTATGCAACATTAAATGCTACTGTAGTTGTTGTATTAGTGAGTCTATCATCTCTCTCCTGAGTTTGATGTGAACGTTGATTTTGGCTTATCTATTTTTCACAAATCTCTTTATGATGTCTATTCCTAAAAATCTCCACATGCATTATTATAATCAGAAGGGATCCATCTCAGACTATCTCCAACTGTTAGCCGCACGCTGCTGATTGCTGTTATTAAGATAATCAGCAGGCTCACGTGGGCAACAACAAACCGAGTTCTCACTTTAATTGCATGATACCCGCCTTGTTCTTGCCTCATACCGATATTTACTGAAGCTTAATTTTCAGATCATTGTCACATGTGGTACAGTTATGAGGATTGCAACTTTCTCTTGCCAAAGCACAGCAATTTGCTACTTTGGTCACCCGAAATGAACACAAGACCCATTGTTGAATTGAGTTAGCACTAGGGCTGCTCGATTATGGCAAAAATCATAATCTCGATTATTTGGGTCAATAATTGCAATTGTGATTATTAAATGCGATTATTCATTGACTTTGAAAACATCCATTTATTGGAGAAAAACATTTGAACAGTATGTTTTTAACAGTTGATTACCCTGAACTTTAAGTATAATTCAACTGAAAAACCAAAAAAAAAAAAATTATAAAAAAAAAAAAAAACTAATAAAAAGATAATCGTTTTATTTCGATTACGTTGTTTTCGTAATCGTTGCAAGCCATAATCGTAATCGCGATTAAAATACGATTAATTGAGCAGCCCTAGTTAGCACTGATCTTAGTCAATGATCCTCCATTTCTCACCAGGCTTATATTAACCGTTAACATGTGAAACTGCATTGTAGTTATTAAGCTATAGCACCTATAGGGAGTGGCTACCAGTTGGTTTAGGAGACAGACACCAGACTATTACTTTCTCTGCCTATTATCTATCGTTTGGTATTTTGAGTGAAACAATATGGTTCGACATCATGGGTGATGACTGCTTCTGTGATTTCCATGCACATTAAGATTCCTCAAAGATGTAGGCTCCTTTGTTGTGGGCTGCATTAAATAGAGTTGGCAATCCGCCTTAAATTTGGCAGCAGCTCTCTGGCGTTTGATGTTGTTTGATATTCACAGCGTACAACAGACTGCTTTCCAGTCAAGAGTAAAGAACAGGCTTTGTTGCGTTGCACGTCTGCATTGCCATGTGTTGAAATACAAAGTGAACTATTTATTGAATCTCTCCCAATGTCTATCTGCAATATGTTTGTTTCTATTTATTTCCTCTTACATGAATAATTTATGACTTCTCTTTTTTGACACAAGCCTGAAGAGATATATTTAGGTGTAAACTAATGAACAGTGACATGTGAGTAAAATGAATGAACATTTCCAACCCTATCTGCCGCAGAGATGAAAACGAGCTGCTGCAGCAGGAAGGTTTAAACTGGTGAGGACAGTTCCACATTTCTCTCTCTTGTTTTTTTTTTCTACAGCAAATGATCCTATCAAATTAGATCACAAGAAGAGAGAAGAAGCACACAAACGTCTCCCCTCCCTTCCCCCCCTCTCCCTTCCTTTAAGTCCCCGGTGACTCTTCCGGTGCGAGACACAGATTTAACACATCTTCTTTGCTGACCCTGATCCATTGTTGTTAGTTGTGCTTGTGGCAAATGTGTGTCTCCATTAGGACTTAAATAATTAGGTCGTTGTTCTTTATCTGGAAACAAACTTTTATTTTAGTATCATTTTCAAAGTGTTGTAGTTCTTCTGTAGCCTCGTTTTGAATAAGTTAGACACAGAATTAGAGTAATTTTTTCCTATGTGCTCATAAAAGCTGTATTATTTGTTGATGTGACAGGAAAACAATAGAAGCCACGTGATGTCAATCTCACCTTGTCTCTTCTACATAGCTCTTTGTAAAGAAGCAGTTTATGGTCACAAAGGCTCATCTTTGTCAATATCATCCATTTAGAGAATATAAAGCACAAGCTGTAGTCACTTGCATCTCGACGTAATCTTATGGGTAATGTAATATAGGGGAGGGCAGAAGGAGTGCCAATTGCATTTCTTTATCGAGGATCAATATAAAACTACACAAATTAACTCCCAGTCTACCTGCTTGCTTCAAATGATATGCATCGAGCACCTCTGCCGCGGCTTGTGTACTGCTCATTTTCCTGATTCCTCCCGCAACAATCATTCTCAGGAGCACTCAGACGAGGTTTACGTTTCTCTGAACCTGTATATTTAGTTATTCACACAGTCCTTCACACTGTGCTTAAGAGTACTGTTGGACTGACTCCATTATACAGCTGAAATCCCATTAAGATGCGTTGAGATACAAGAGAGACTATTGGCTGACTATCTCAAACAGAGATATCAGCCGAGGAGATGTGTTGATGGGTCACAAATTCCCTGCTGTAGAATAAAGACGTGTCATATAGGGACATACAGGGAACATGCATTTATAAGACTTGGAACAAATTCAAGATTTTCTCTCTTCTCGCTCTTACATGTTTTTTTATTTTGAATGTAATTGAACTATTAATTGACCTGTGATTATGTTACTGTGTGGGTCTGTCTATGCTGTGGTGGTGGTCCCTGTCACGTCTCAGGGACTTGATTAACGGAATGCCTCAGGGAGGACACAGACAAGAGACATTGGTGTCATTAGCCGTGAGCCCAGACTCCAATAGACAGCATCTATTTTTTTACAATGTTGTAATTTCCCAGCGTAATAAAGCAGAAAGCTCCCTCGGGGCCACACCTAGGAAAAGGACAGCCAACAACAATAAGAAGAAGGCTGTCTGGGTCTCAGTTTTGCAGTCAAAGCAGCCCAGCTTCAGGCCATCGGCAGCATAAGGGTGACATGTTCTGCTTCATATGGCTGCGCATCTTTTAGTATTTTTACCAAAGGCAATACTCAACTTCAGAATCTCCAGCTTCTTTTAAATAGCACACTTTTAGTAACGAGGGCTGTGATTACAAAAGGCTGGAATTGAAAGATAACAGTGAATAATAGTTTTCAATAGGCACAGGATTAAGTGACTTTTGGGGATTGGATTGGATTTGTTCCTGATTGTAGGGTAGCCAGAGATGGAAGATGTTGTAGTGTGTGTGTGTGTGTGTGAAAAGTGTTTTATTTCCTTTCTGTCTGCAGGAAAATGGATGGACCGCGAACACCCAGAGATGAAAGGAGAAGAGCGCAACATAATGAAGGTGGGTAATTAGCTTTTGATTGTGGCTTTTCATTTCACCAGACAGTGCAGCACAATGCAGTGTGGTGCTTAAATGGACCCTTCTTTTGTTGAAAGAAAATTACTAAGCCCTGTCAAAATATTCCATTAAGAATAGATGACAACATGTGTTTACGGACCGGCCACTAGAGGGTGCTGTTGAGCTGTCAAAGCCAGGCCGTATTTGGCCCCATAGTGCCGCTACTGAAATGACAAAATCTAGGAAATTAAAGCCTGGTTCGTTCAAACAAAATCGCCTCTGATCTCTCAAACTTAAATAACTATAAATCAGGAAATGCTGCTTACATTCATATTATATTTAATATTTGTCACCTTTACTTCACAGTTGAAAGGCGGCGAAGAGACAAGATCAACAACTGGATTGTCACGCTTTCCAAGATCATCCCGGACTGCAACATGGACAGCGCCAAGACCGGAGCAGTAAGCGCTGTTACTTCACTCTTCTTCGCACATGCCAACCTTTTCAATGATTATTTGTGATTTTTAATATCTTTTTTTTACTTGGCATTAAGTCATCTCTGTCCTCACAGAGCAAAGGGGGCATCCTGTCCAAAGCCTGTGACTACATCCGAGACCTGAGGCAAAGCAACCAGCGACTGCAGGAGAGTGTGAAGGAAGTGGACAGGATACAAGTGGACAATGACTTGTGCAGGCAGCAGGTATTAATATCCATCTATGCTCTTGCCTACAAATATTTGCATCAAGCCCAGTTTCCAGGACTTCAATAATGGGAAAAGAAGGTCTATGAATGTCAAAATATTCCTTTGAGGTGGTCGGGTGTAGCAGATAAATAATAATAAGACCGCCATTGTGGGCTGCATATGTGTCTGTGAAGATTGCCACAGCGTTGAATTGATTAGTTTGCTTTGGACGTGCATTGCAACATCCATTCACTTAAGTCTCAGGAACTTGAAATCCAGCTTGCTTTATATATGCATCCTCATTTCTCAAAAAAAAAGCCCCCTGGGACTTCAGCCCGTGGAGCTGATCATCACAGCCCGACTAAAAGGGATCAAAAGAGTTTGCGCCTATATAATGAGATGTGTTACCTGAAATCAGCGCTTTGAGAGTCTGTGGGAATAGTATTCACAGCGGTTGCGTGAGAGCTAACCGCATGCTAATGCGCTCCAAAGTATTGTGAAGTCTTGCAGCTCTGAGGCTGCCACATCTCCCCGTTGAGTCCCAGGCCTGCGAGGCTCTTGGCAATATATTCGTATTCTGATGCTCAAAGCTCAATATTCTTTCCTCAGTCGCTCAGTCGGGAGGCAGAGAATTGGGATGCACCCAAGGGAAATGTAGCGAAGATGACATACCTCAAGATTTGATAATCCAGTTGGTGGTGGACAGAGGTGTCTTTGAAAAGGGGAGCTGCACATACCACTCTTTAATCATGGGGATTGAATAGCCCTGTCTCTACATTACACACAGGCAGCACAGTCAAATGTCTTGAAACGAAAACAAGTTGAGTCCGTAAACTTGCAGCTATATTAAGCTGTCACAGAGATGAACATGTTGATAATGAGACTTTTTGTTCTGCTCTTTGTTCTTAAGATTGAAGAGCTGAAGAATGAGAATGCTTTGCTCCGAGCGCAACTCCAGCAGCACGGCATCGAGATGGTTGGAGAGACGCCACCGCAGTGAAGCAGAGACAAAAAGAACAAGGAGGGGCAGAGACAAAAAGAACAAGGAGGGGCACCACCACTCAGACAAACAGTCGACATGATGAAAAAGAAGGCGAGATGATGGAGGAAAAAACAAAAAGGACTTGTGAAGAATCACTTTTTCTAGTGAATGCATCTTTCCCAGGCTGCGAACCCTTCACCGGCCTGTGGTGGCTGAACTAGACTGTTTCATTCCTATTGAGATAACCACCCGTTACACCTCTGTATAAATGTGCTCCACTCACCACCACCAGAGTGCTTTGCTAGCACACCCTATGAGAGACAACCTCTGCTGAACTCCTCCCTTAATTTGTATTTATGTAGCGTCACTCGTGGACTATGCTGTTAGTCATGTACATTTTAATTTAGCTCCCTGTCAGTGTATTTTACCCCAAACTATTGATTTTGACTTAGTTCAAGCTTTTATTCGTTTTTTTTATTTTGAGTTCTGTATTAATATTTTTTTTTAGCTGCTTTAATTTATTAGCCCGCTTGCTGACAGAAGCCTCGTCGGAGACCGGTTACAGCGAAGCTCGTGCACACGAGAAAAGCAGATTGAATTTTTAAGTGAGAAAACATCAAAGAATGCAAAACATTGTGATTCTACAGGCAGAAGTAATGTAATACACACAGTTTACCTAGACCCAAAGACAAACACGGAGCTGTGCTGGCCTCTGCTTCTGGGCTGACTTATGTAAATAGGACTTGTCATGTTTTAATACAGATGTTAAAGAATGTTAGAGCAGATTATCTCTGGGAGAAAACAATCAATAACTCCCGCTGGTCCTTTGTCATAATAATGACCATGAAGTGTGCGCTATCTTGGAGCTTGATTTGAACAAAAAAAAAAGTGGTGTACTTGAATTGTTGGGCATTTGCTTAACAAGAGAAATGACTCAGAAGTCAACAAAATCCCTTTTTCAATTTCCAACAGTTTAAATGCTATTGAAATATACAAATAGAAATGTAGGCGATTAACAAACGCAGCACGCTGGATTGTAGACTGCAGTGGGATGCGGTGCAAATTTCAAGTTTTGCCAAACTATATATAGAAACTAGTTTTTTTTTTTCATCTTTTGTTAAAGTGTGATTTACCGGTGTCTCACTAGGTGTAAGAATAATCCCCACATGTTTCATTTCCAGCTGTTTGGTCTATTTTCGTGTTGCAAGACTTCAAATGCAGCTCCACGCACAAGGGGGGAGACACCCTGGAGAGCAGCACTCAAAGACTCTCTATGGAAAAAGGAGTACACACACATTCTGTGTTGCACTTCTTAGCTGAGCACAACTTGTTCTCCACGAAATGAAGGGATAGTTTGAAAGAGGGAAACTCGATCTCACATTTCTCCACCCTCTCAGGCGAACAATAAGTAATTGGTTGTAGAAACAGCAAGAGCCAATATTAACATTGTTGATGATTTTGAGAATGAATATACATGATGTCTCTGTTCCGCTTTAGGCCATGTGAGTGAAAGTAGGGAAAAAGATATCAAGCTTCAGAGCCACTTATTAGAGCACGATTGCTTCTCCTTGTGTCAACATTTCCGGATTCAACAGAGAAAAACTAACACTCAGACCGCTGGAGAAATCAGGCCGACGATCACGTTTTAATATCTCAGACTCTGCAAGTTAACAGCTTGTGCTTTGGAAGTTCTGCGTCTGCTGTTAGATTCAAACCTGATATGAATAGTGCAAGTGTCTGATCTATCAAACGAGGCTCCTAGCCATGGTTGAATGATAGATGTTTTGCGGTATAATTTTTTACACCTCAGTGAGAGCAGAGAATGTGAATGTGAAGACATGAATAATGCTTTGGAAGACGGATGTTCACAAATGAAAGGTCACTTGTGGCTAATTCTTTTTTTTCTTTTCCATTTCTTTTTGAAATGGCAAAAGAAAGTGTTTTTCTCTGTAGCAGCCTCACTGTTCTCAGGTTAGATCTTAAGACATTTTTTAAGTAAAATGGTGTAAAATAAAACTTTCACTATCTAATAACATTTATCGACTGGTTGTGTCTCATTGTCCTTCTGAAGTTCTTGGAACTATGCAAACGTCAATACTTTATTACTTCTGTCAAGTTGGTTTTCGGTTCATGATACGTTTGTGCAACTGTTAGTCGGCAGGATGTTTTGTAACAATAGAGATGATTGAGAAATGAGTCATGGGCTTTACTGGAATCCTGAACTGTGGCATTGAAATGCTCTCTTAGTTTTAGACATTGTTCAGTAGTCTTCCATCTACACATAAACATATGACATCTGACGTCTTGTTTTCTTTATTTTTTTCAAATGTGAAATAGTAAATCCCCTGAAATGTTCGTTTAAATCTAAAGCATCACTTTACATTTTAAATTTGTTTGTGTTGAAAAAACATTCCAAGTTGTCGTTCATTAGGTTTTGAGACTGAAGGTGTGGTTTGAACAGATTTGATTAAACCACCAGCTTTCATCAGATGTTGATTAAAATCATGCTTAATCCTGATTGGTGCATTTATGTGAAAACACCATTCCCAATGGAAAAGAACCCAGATGAAAGCACTCAAAATAAATCTTTCAAAATAACCAAACATTTAATAATTCTACGAAGCAATGTTGGTTCAGGGAGGACTCATTGTGTGAAAATAGGTTTTTAAAGTCTTCAAAAAGAGCCCAGAAATGACTTAAAACATCTAACGTTTCCCTAATGGTGTCCTATTGAGATTTACCGCCATACTTTTAATCAAACTAATTTAATACCCATCGTCTGAGGGATTCAGATTCAAACTGATGGGATTTATATACAGAAACCTAATGAATTAAAATGGCAGAGACCTGAGGCTGTTTACCTTGAAAATAGGCTTAATTCAACATTGTTTCAATCCTTAATATTCTTTGATATGGTAGATAGGTAAAAATGCTCAGCCTGAAACCGTGTCACAGTTCCAGATAAAGACATTTTTAAGACAGCCTTTTTAACAAAACACATTTGGAGGATTAAGCTTCCTTGGAGAAAGTAGGCACTCCCTGCGTACTCTAGCTCATCCGATCGATTGATCAACCCTCTGGTAAGATTGAAACCTGTGAGCAGTCGGAACACACAGAGGGCACCTTGGGTGAGGAAGATCAATGGTGGATAAAAGGCGCATCTAAGCCTTCAGTGAGATTGACTTTGACTTTGCAGGTCAAGGCACTTAAGCATCATTTGGCTGTTCTTAAAGAGAGAAGTCATGCTTTGGATAATCTTTTAAATGCAAACTGTGGTGTTGTACATGCGCACAAATTAAGAGTATTTATAACTCACAGACTCATTATCTATCAGTCGTCATTAGTCTGTTTAATTTGACTCGCTTTTGTCTTTCCGACCCCCTCCAGTGTCTCCAGGCTTGTCAGCTGCCATTCAAACACACACACACACAGCCAGGCGGGCGTCTGTGTGTCCCTGTCTGTGTTTTGAAGTGGCTGATCTCTGATCCCACCTACCTGTCAGATTGGGAAATACTACTCTCAGTCTGTCAGTCAGTGTGCCCCTTTCACCCAATGCCTGTAAAAGCCCTCTCAAGACTGCTCAGTTTGGAGAAAAAAAAATCTAAAACAACATATTTATTCCTACTCTAACAAATGTAAAATGACGCGAGTGACAGGGACTCTCACTTTTACCTCTCACTGCAGATAATAGAATTACAACTAATTAATGTGTGAATTGGAAGAGGTGTGTCTCCGCTTTGAGCAGTACATGGTTAGTGCTGCAATTAATAGATTTGGAACAGTGGCTCATTTCTGGTCAGTACTGAGCAAATGTCCTTGTTTGCCTGGAGGGTGGGACAAAGCTACCTGCTGTAAATGAATGGGAAAAAAAGCCTTTTTAAATCTATGTCCAGGCCAGTCTACCTATGCACATGGTTGACTGATTTTCATCAAACTGGGCAACACATTCTCCTGGAAAGCCACAGATTCATGTCCTGCAGGCTTTTCTTTGTGCTTGTGGGGCTACAACAGCTCTCTGTGAGCAGCAAACATTGTCCGATGCCTCTGCCTGTTTCTCATTTGCTTTCTCGGAGGTTGTTATTTGTCGAAAAAGGGCTGACAGAAAGAGTCTTATTCCATCTGACATACAATGCTTCTCGTACATTGTACCTCTCATCTTTCTTGGGCTTACATTAATAACTACACAGCACCTGTCTCGCTCATAGTAGTAGTATCAGCACCAAGGTATGTTTTCTGTTGCTGTCAAGACATTTTTATTTGTTTTACTTTTTTTGAGCAGATTCTTAAAAAAGTACATAAATTGAATGACATGTTTGACTTGGAGTTTGAGCACACAGTTCATAAATAAGAAGAAACAATGGGGAGTGTAGTTTTGAAAGTATTCGCAGGGTAAAACAAAAACAAATCACAGATTCTGCTGACAATAGTTTTATTAAGGACCGCCGAACAAGTGTTATCATCATGGTTTAACATTTTAACTCAGCAAAACATCATGTATACAGTAGCAGCCAAAATCAAATGAAAAACACTGGACTACCGCTCATATTTACAAAGCTAGTTTCTAACTATGATTTGTTTCAAAGATCTTATGATACAAATCTCTGCATGGACACATTTCCAATCACCTATTGTCTTTTTCAAAGGAATATTGAGCAAGTATTTTGCCATGCGATGTTTTCCTGATTTGTTTCTCTCTTGAGTATGTTTTGGGGGCATTTTGGTGCCATTTCGACAGAGACGGGTAATGAAGTGGCGCCTCCCCGACTTGAAACAGAAACATTAGAGTTAAGTGCCTTGACATGTTTATATGAAAACCTTTACTGAAGTTTTTCAGTTTTTTTGACCGTGTTAGTTTAGACACTTTTTTGTAAAGTGCTTAGCGTAATTGTTTTTATGAAAAGGTACCATATAAATCTGGTGTAAACTTCTTCTTTATATTTTTTAAGGAGATATTTCACCTTTTCTTGAATGGAATTAATATTGACAATGTTGCAATTTCCAGTAATGTATTGCAACATGCTTCAAAGTGGGGAATTATCTCCAGTGTCAGCTTCCGAGAAACCATCAACCTTGCTCCATACCGCCCCCTTAGTCTGAAAAACGACACTGCATTGGTTGAACTGAGGCCATGACTATTACAAGTTCCCATGTTTGTTTACAAATTCTTCCAACACTGGTTCTTCCATGTCCTAGTTTTGAGTAAACACTCGCCCTGGCTGTGTTTTGTCGGCGAGTGGTGTTGTGTTGGGTTAGGTAGCAGACAAGCTGATATAAGTAGAATGTGTCTTGCAGCTCCATATGTAGGGGCGGGAGGAGGGGGGGAAGACGGGAGGAGGGGGGGAAAGGGGGCAGGAACAGAGGACGATGATGAAATAGGGACAGAGGGGGCAATGCCCTCGAACAGGAGAAAAAGGGAGAGTGGCGCCTGCTGAGGTGAATCTGTCTGCCGTGCTGGTGCCTGTCTTTGTTTGGCCAGAAGATTCCTACTGATAGCTGCAGTGACCGATAGGAGACACATGCTTAGGAACAGGCCACGCATGCTTGGAAAACCCAGATCTGAAAGTTGTTGTTTTTGTTCACTGTTTAGCACTTTTTTATTTAAAGTTTTCTATTTTTGTTTCTTCTCTAATGAACTCACACTGAAATTGAATCTGATATTTTTGTCCTGGTCCAGTCAACCTGTGTCATATTCAGATTTCTCATTAGCTGAGTCCTGCCTAGTGAAGCATGGAAAACAAAATGACATGTGTTCATCGACATGTGAGTGGACATTATGTGCCAATTCTAATAGTGGACTAGAGCTATGTCTCTTACTCCATATTAAAGAATTGTGGGTAGATTCCAACTGATGTGGAGCCATTCATGGCTGTATTTGTTGACACTGATGTTGTGGTCACCCAAAGCAAGCAGCGGGGTTATCAGTGAACGAGACCCACTGACGCAGGAGTCCCGCAACATGTTGTATACTAATTGAGTCCGCACAGGCAATTTGAAAAAGATACTGAAGGTATAATGAGAATTCAAATGGCCACAGGCCACATTTTATCAGTTTGTTTTTTGTTATTTATTTTCCAACATTATTGATGTTTGTATTTTATTCACAGCCTTATGTTATTGTGGAATAGTTTTCTTACCCTGACAGGATAATTAATCTAAAGGTGTTTATTGCTGCTTCAGTGATAAGAGGAAAAATGGTCCTTACAATTTGTGTATGTTATTTATTTATATGCAATTGATAACAATCTGGTTTATTATTATGCCATTATCATTAAATCTACACTGTTATAATTTCACACTGGAATATTTGTTAAGGTTTCAACAATTGGTGTGCCAGGAAATTACTAATGGTATTTTAATGAAAAAAAAGCAGCTGTCATTTGTCATGTGGTATGTTATTTATTAAAGGAATATGGAAATACAAAAAAACATTTTGTCATGCACATAAAGTAATGATATACAAGAGATTTGTTTTGTCAGTGGGGTAATACACCTGAAGCAATGCAAGTCGTCGCTGTCCAGACATAATAAACCTCATCAGATCACATTATATTCATCTTTAACTAATGCAAATTGAAACATCTTGATTCTCAAACAGAGGATTTTAATCCTTGCTTCTTTTCAACCACTCTCAAAGGGATTTCATTTGGTTCAACTGCAGGTTCCTGTGTATTATGCAAAAACTGAATGTGTTAAAATTGAGGGGCTAATTATTCAATTTGAGAGGTAGTAATTACATCCTTTAGACCAGGGGTGTCAAACTCAAGGCCCAGGGGCCAAATCCGGCCCGTGATTTCATTTTATGCAGCCCCACAAGAGCTTGCAAAGAATATAATATGTGTATTATACGGCTACATGCCGATCTACAGAAGCACGTTGCCCATAAACTACATGTCCCACAATAGCCGCTTTCACACCAAGTACTTTGCCGTACTTAGTTCCCAGTACTTAGTCCCGCCAAACTCTTTATACCCGGAACTGTCCTAGTAAATCGCGTTCACACCGGAATAAGTCCTTGAGGGAGGATTACGCAAATGAAGCCGCTGACGTCACTTCTTCTTCTTCTGCTTTGGGTTTACTGGCAGGCCGCAAACAACTTCACGGCGTATACTGCCACCCGAAGTCCCGGAGTCCGAAGCGCCAGAAGCCATCACTCCACCGCTCCCACGTTTTATTTTGTGTTGCCATAAATTAGTCTCTCTCTGTTGGTGCGCTGGGCTAATGCTAATAATGCTAATGCGAGCAAATAAAATGGCGGCTTCACAAAACATTTCTGAGTTTTACGGGGCGTGGTTTGCAATTCGCACAGCCAATCAGAAATGGGAACCTTTTTCTCCCCAGGAAAGTACCTGCTCTCTAGCAGGGACTAAAAAGGGGTGAAAAGGTTTGCATGAAGGTTCTAGTTCCAGATCTTTTTGGTGTGAAAGCAAAATCCCAGGAACTATCGGAACTATTCCTGGGAAAAGTACTCCGGTGTGAAAGCGCCTAATGCATCTCAAATGTGACTTATTTCTCAGAATTTGACTTTTTTTTCTTCAAAATATGCCTTCTCCTTAGAATGCGACTTTTTCTCAGAATGTGACTTTACCTCAGAATGTGACTTTTTTTTTTTTTATTTCACTTCTTTTTTGTTGTTGTGACTTTTCCCCCAGAATTTGGCTTTTATTTTCAAATAATTTTGTGACATTCTCACTGAAGAGACTTGCAATTATTTGCCCTAGACTTCTGCTCTCAGACGTAGTTACTGATGAAGTTATTAACCTATCCGATAATAATCCAATGCAGAGGCAATCATTTAATATAATACATAATTTTGTATATATTAAAACCCTTTCATGCATGAATTATGAAAGCCTCACTCAGGATTTTTTTACCAAGTGTTTTTATTGCTCTTGGGGCATGACAAACAAGATTTTAACTTTAGTTTATTTTTATATGTCCACTCAGGTGGACAGTATGCGTTAAAGTCTAAACTGAAAACTTTGGAAATTTGGAAAAAATGATAAATAAAGATGTGCAAACTTAAAATTACATTATAATAACTTAAGTATATTGATTTAAGGCCCAAAAAGATATTGCAAATGAAGTATTTTCAAGAAGAACAGTAGCAGTAGCAGTATGAATTTTAGTTGAAATATAGCCAGTGATACATGACGTCCACTGTAGTGGACAGGTGAATAATCCACCTGGTCTCACCAGAATGCGTGACTCCACCACGACTCCTTAACACCGCATTGCGTGGTGGAGTCACGAACTCTGCTACATTTACGTGTTGGCACCACGCAAACAACCCCAATGTAAAGTGAATGAGGCTCCTTTGTCGTGGTGCACACACGCATTTCTACAATGTCCTGCAGTGAGCTTTTTATTCTATAAAACGTTTTTAAAATCTACTTTATAGCTTGTAGTAACTCACGGGAGGCTTCTTTTATTTTATTTGTATTCATAATAATTTTTATTTTTCGTCAGAATGTATTATGGTGCATTATTTACCAATTTTTGTTCTCAAAAAACAGTGCATTGTGTGTAATACAACTGTGATTTTTATTAAATTAGTTATTTTTTAAGGAAGGCCAGAGCTTCAGCTGTGTCAAATAGATTGTTCCCTTTAGTTTACGTTATTTAAAAGACAATTATATTCCTATTTGATTAATAAAGGGGTATTGTAGGCCAATATTAGTCATTTAAATATATAATGATGACGATGGCTACTGACTGTATTTGAAATGCTTTTTGTTCACTAAACAAAAAGCATTTATATTTAACACAGCTGAAGTAGCCCTAGATTTGATGAATGAATGTACTATTGTACAATGGCACTTGTGCTATACTTGAGAAATACCATTTCCTGTATTATTTCTACTACAATACACCTCAGAGGGAAATATTACTTTCTTAATTTTACATTTTTCCGACAGTTATACTTTGCAGATTAAGATGAATACAAACAAATTATAATCCAAAAATATATTATCATTATAATGGGTTAAACACAACTGTATTGATCCCTGGGCGAAATTCACAAGCTAAAGTATAGTTAAAAAACAATATATATAAAAATACAAAATAATATAATATATACAGTATATATATATATATATATATTTATACAGATATATATATATATATATAAACTAGGGCTGTCAAACGATTACAAATTTTAATCAGATTAATCACAGCTTTAAAATTAATTAATCATAATTAATCACCATTCGAACTATGTCCAAAATATGCCATTTATTTATGTATATTTTTGTGGGAATGGAAAGATAAATGAAAGAAGGCGGATATATCCATTTAACATACAGTATCTATGTTTATTAAAACATTTTTCTGCGTGTCAAAATGAAAGACAACCCACACACCTATCAATCATCAAACCGTGGGGTCTTAATTCATTACGTGTTGATTTCTATCAACGGGGGAGTACTTCAGGAAAGTCAACAGAGGGGGGGGGGCGGCGGCTAGTGGAGTACTTCGTGACCACAGAGTGTGAACGTTGTGATCAGCTGTTTTAGCGCAGTTCTCCAGTGAAGGGGGGGGGAGTCTCCCTCCTCAGCCGGTTGGCTTAGTTTTGACACAATTCCGTTGTACAGACCAACGTTAACAGCAGCCCTGTCTGTGCACACGGAGACCGACTCTGTCGTCCGGTGATCTAACCGCCTTCTGGAAAAGCTTCACATATACGTCGGTACGCAAATGCGCTTTGTGACACAAGTGACGGTACGCATTTCAGATTACGCACATAACCTGCGTACCAGTTATGTGCACCCCTGTACTACAGCAAAAGTATTCTCCGTCGGGACTTCCTGCAACAACACCACGCCGTTATCAAAGATGTTCTATTGAGAAGACGATCACTACGTGACAAAAGTTTTCAAAACCGTGGCTGCTGAAATCAATCTTACTAACTGCTGTCTGTGCAATTTACTCCGCGCGAGTTGGCAGACTTTATTTTGCTTACTTTAACATCATTTTTCATGGTGGGGCTAAGCCATTTCTGGTGTAGCCTACCCCAGCCATACCCTGGCGCTGCCACTGGTGGCACGTATGGGGCGGGCCATTCTGCACATGCGTTAAATGCGTTAAATATTTTAACGCAATTAATTCAAAAAATGAATTACCGCCGTTAACACGATAATTTTGACAGCACTAATATAAACATATATGTATATGTATATATATATATGTTTATATCTTGATATAGGAAATAATATCTTACCATATTGTGAAATGCAAGTTGACTGAAAAGTTTTGTAATGACTTTCACAAGATGTTAAACTACTGAATGGCTCTGTACTGTACCTACAAGTATTAATTGACTTTAAAACATATAATATGTAGGCCGAGTTGTTACCTTCCACTCCACAAACGCCAGCGATTAAAAACCAGGCCTTGTCCGTTCTGATGTTTTCCTTGTGAAAAGCATTGGTTACTTACATCGTATAAAATAGTGTGTTTTTCCACTTCCATAATGAAAACCTCGTCGTCCATTGTGCGTGTCGTAGTGAAGGTGTTGTGATGAAGGAGGGGGGTCCAGTGTTGCCAACTCCATAGTAAGGAAAGTAGCAATTAGCTGTCCTGGAAGTCGCCAGAAGTCGCTAAATGACGTCATCGCCGAATTTGCATAGAGGAGTACAAAAAACGTTCCCAACCCTTCAAGGATCAAAACTTGAAACCACCGGAGTTAAATCCAGACGACAGTAGATCAGAAATGTCTTTGCCTTTTGAGTATGTTTTGGGGTTTTAACATGACAGTTTGGCATATAAATCCCCCTTACGATAAAGGCAGTATGCCCGTGTGTCATCTCCAATAAATGGCTTCAACCATCCTTTATACTCAGGGTTTGATTCCCACTCCTTTCTGTATTTTTGAGAATACAATTTAGACTGTGCCATGATGTTTAGCTTGTCACAGAGATGTTTAGCTTGTCACAGAGAGGCACACACACAGTGGACGAGGTGATTGAGTGACTGAGGCTGTGTGAGGCAAAGCAAAGCAAAGGCAGTTATTTATTATAGTGTGAAAGTGAGTGAAGAAACATTTACATTCAACATTTAAATCCCGCTCAAAACCAGGACGGCTTGGCAGTTAGCGCATGCGCAATTCATTTGTAGTCTCGACGCGGGGGAGTGTGGTTGTCTCCTCTCTGCTCTGACTGCAGCTGCGGCCAGACAACGGTCAGTCTGACAGTGTTAATTTTGGCAGCTATTTTTGAGTTAGTCTTAGTCTTAGTCTTTAGACGAAAATGGTTATTAGTTTTAGTCACATTTTAGTCATTTCTATCCTTTATAGTTTTAGTCTAGTTTTAGTCGACGAAAACTCAAAACGTTTTAGTCTAGTTTTAGTCCAGTTTTAGTCGATGAAAAATTACATTTTAGTTAACTTTAAGTCAAAATGTTTTCTCTCTTTAAACCAATTCAGTTAGGCAAATACAGGTATCTGAAATTGGAATCAAGGTGACCGTATCAAGTGTTGAAATTTGTAAAGCAACATTTCACTCTCTTAACCCTTTACTTAGTTAGTTTGATATCTCTAGCCTAGACTCTCACATTGGTGCAATACTGTTGTGTTGTCCTTGCTGATCCTCTAAGGCAGTGGTTCTCAAAGTGGGGGGCGCGCCCCCCCAGGGGGGCGCAGAGGCATGACAGGGAGGGCGCGAGAGACCAGGAGGAAAAATGGTTATTAAAAAAAAAAAAAAGATTATAAAAAAAAAAAAAAATCATATTTTGAAAAATTATTGATTCGAAAATACTATGATACAGTACTATTACGTCTGGGTCTCTGTGTTTCATTAAAGTGTGTGTGTGTGTGTGTGTGTGTGTGTGTGTGTGTGTGTGTGTGTGTGTGTGTGTGTGTGTGTGTGTGTGTGTGTGTGTGTGTGTGTGTGTGTGTGTGTGTGTGTGTGTGTGTGTGTGTGTGTGTGTGTGGCCATTTTGTGAGAGAGATAGCGTACCGGAGATCGTTGATGTTAGCTTCTGGTGCTGGCGAGCTATGCTAACGGATATAAGGAGTTTTTTTAACAACAAAGTGGAGGAGAGTCCTCTCCTGTCAGACTGAGAGTCTCAGTGAGCTAAAGGACTCTCAGTGTTATCTCAGTGGGTCTCAAACGTTTTGGTCACCATTAATGTAAACAATTATTTCCGAGGCACACGTTTATATGATCATTATAGTTATAAGAGAATACATGAAAAACAGCTATGAAATACTATATGACAGTAAAACAAGAATAAAGTTTAAAAGAGTGATTTATAAAATGTCCATAAAGAAATAGTAAATCTGTTTACAATTCTGTTTCATCTGGGTGTTGAGAGATGTATCCATAGATCTCTTCATTTTGCTCTCAAAGTGCACCAGATTGATGCTTTCAACTTCAATATTTAAAAATCTTCCCGGGGGAGCATGCCCCCGGACCCCCCTATGTGAGGTCCACACACCACCTATAAAAATAGCACTTTACCCCTGCTTACACCTATATGCCGAGACTTGATATCGAGCCTTCATTGTAACAGTCGCGGGTACATAGTGTATGTGCGTGGGGAGTGTTGCAGTAGAAAATTCCACTGTAGCGACCGGTACATTAATGGGAAACCCTAAATGTTTGAGCACGCTCTATGAAAGGTCAAGCTACCCCACAGCACCCCCAAAATAAATCTCTGGCGCCGCCACTGAGCCTGACTATTTGTGTTGGGGGGGCCCGACTTTTTTTTTTCTCCAAAGGGGGGGCCTGACCGAAAAAGTTTGAGAACCACTGCTCTAAGGTAAGGATAGTGCATACACATAGATACAAGTGGTACTGGTAACATAGTGGAATGTTCTTTACTCCAAGTCAAGAACCAAAACATTATTTTTTTTAGCCTTCTTATATTTATTTTCCGAAACCTCCAATAAAAGTGATAGCAATAAATGATGAACAATGACATGACACCTGAAGTTTTGGATCACGAAAATTACAGACTTGAGTTAGCTCAGTGACTCAAACTGTAGTCCATTGTAGACTCTCTACATTTATCAATGGTGTGTCAGTAACTTGTCAGAACAGAGGGTCATCCCTCACAAGATGCAGTGCAAAGCAGTAACTTGTATAAATTATAAAGTATAAATTGTTGTATAAAACTATCCCTCACCTTAACATTATACGTTTCTGTACCTACAAATAAAATAAAAATGTTGAAAGTGCATACAGTACATACCTATAGAATAAGATAAACCTTGAATAAACTTGGCCTTATAAACAATCAGAGGGAACCACCTCTGTAGTGCACTCTCATATAAAGTAACAGACAAAGTACAGACATCCGTAGTAGCATTAACAACCTTTTAGCCTACTGATCTCTATTCAGTTTGAGGAAAGCACTTCTCTCTAAAATGACTCTTGCTCTATTTCGACGGCCACGAGTGAGGTCACCTGTGATGCTAAAAACTCGCTCAGCAAATGCTTGAGATGCTGGCATTGCCAGAAGATCCAAGGCAAGAGGTTTTAGGCTCTGATAAACAGAACCCTGTGCAGCCCAAAAGTCAAGAGCAGTCTCTTTGTTCATGGGCTGTGACAGCTGCTCCTTGAACTTCAGCATTTCCTGCCTGACACAGGGCTTTGAGACTGAGAGGCTAGATCTAGATGGCCGGCTTGCACTTGCTTTTGACAGGAATCTAAATCTCGGCCGCTTTGTCTCTGGTAGTGGTACCTCTCTCCTTTCTTCTTCATCCTCATCAGTCTCCTCCTCCCGTATTACTGGTGACACCATCTGAGCAATGTAATCTTCTGCTTTTCTCAGAAGCTCCTGGATTTGTACGTCGTCATGCTCATTTTCAATGAGTGCTTCGGGTGAGACTGTAGGGTCGAGGAAGCATGCTGCAGCAATGAGGGGAGAGAATTTTGTATCACTGGGATCAAGAAAGCAGCTGAAGCGTTGGCCCATGTTTTCCTTCATCTTCTGTGACAGGGAAGCTAGGTCCCTGTGGCAAGAACCCTGGGCCTCAGGGAACTCAGAGAGGTGAGCATTCAGGTCCAGGAGGGCGGGCAACACCAGGGATAAGGACATTGTGTCACTCTGGAGCATCTGGGTGTGCTCAGCAAAGGGGAGGAGCAGATCTCTGAGAGCAGTGAGCTTCTGCCACTCACTTGGCAGTAGACAGTCCCAGCCCATTCCATCAGCTACCTGAACAAGGGAGTCCTTCACTTGGAGAAGGTGTGATATCATCAGGTATGTGCTGGACCATCTAGTAGGGCAGTCTTTGACCAGAAGTGAGTCCACACAGCTTTAGCAGTCGCTGAATTGCCACAGACGACTTGCGGAAGAGCCGGACAAGTACTCGTATTCTGTCAAGGAGTGGTTTGACACTCAAATCTTTCTGGATCATGTTCACCCCCAACACAGGGGGTCCTCTCTATGGCTCCGTACCTAGATAAACAAACACAGAGAAAAAGACAAATACTTTATTAATCCTCTAGGAAATGTAATTGCCATGAGCAACACAATGCGATATAATATGCAACGTATTAACACACATCTTTACATCTATACTTATTATGATCCATACCATTACACTGTCACATTTCTGGCTGTACATTTGGTTTTGTACCAAGTTACTGTTGATCTTTTATACTCTAATATTTAGTTTATACTTGAAGTCTATATATTTGCACTATCTTACTTTTTACCACAACTGCTGCAAAATAATTTCCCTCTGGGTAAATAAAGTAATATAAATGCTAAAAGAGAATATAACCAAGCACAGCTCAATGACATGATCTATGTCATTGAGCCTGCTACTGAAAATACTGAAAATATTAACAGCTACAAACTAAAAGAATGTACCTTCGGTCTTCGACAACCTCAGAGTCTTCCTCATCACTCTCCTGGGATTCTTCCTCAGAGCTGCTGGGCTCATCTTGTACAGTTTTTTTGAATGCTGCAACCATGTTGCTTCCGTTATCTGTTATGAGCGCCTGTGAGTACTATGGGAGGGAGGCGGGGCTCACGGCAGCACCCGCGGCTCGTTAACTGCAGAACAATACGTGAGTCTCCAAACACCAGAAAAGTCACAAATAACACCATTATAAATCGTTAGATTAGTCGTTAGTCGCTTTTGACACAAATAAGTAGCCGGAGGGTTTGGAAAGCCGCCAAATTTAACGAGAAAATCGCCAAGTTGGCAACACTGGGGGGGGGGTCTGCAAAATTAGTATATGTGGGGGATGGGCCTGGCCCGGATGCTCTGACCATTCCACTTCCTGCCTGCCCGACATTACCTTACGGCTGCGTCGCGTCAAAAATAGGATTCATCCTAATTTTAGAGGAGCCCTGCGCCGAGACGCTTCTGGGACGCTTCTGCGACGTAACGCGCCGCGTGTGGTGGAATAGCACCCATTGACTAGAGTGGCCACGATTTTTGCGCGGCCGTAACGCGACGCAGACGGACCCGGTGGAAACTAGGGGTTAAGGAGTCGTGCTGGAGTCACACATTCTGGTGAGACTCTGGAATAATCATAATTTTCTGCAAACATAAAATCAATATTTTGACAATTTATGAATTATATGATTCCTTAGGTGTTACTTGATGTCACCAAATGTTTTATACCTGCAGGGAGCGCTTTCCATGAAAGGATTGGCAGGATATCGGCAGGTGACTCTTGGTCCATCTGGCTTTCTGTCGTTCATCTTGGTTTAGAGCAGTGGTTCTCAAAGTGGGGGGCGCGCCCCCCCAGGGGGGCGCAGAGGCATCACAGGGGGGGGAACGAGAGACCAGGAGGAAAAATGGTTATTACATTTTATTTTTTTTAAAGATAAAAAAAAAAAAAATCATATTTTCAAAAATTATTGATTCGAAAATAATATGATACAGTACTATTACGTCTGGGTCTCTGTGTTTCATTAAATCTTGGCTCTGTGTGTGTGGAACGAGCCATTTTGTGTGCGTGCGCGAGCGAGAGAGAGAGCGCACCGGTACCGGAGATCGTTGCTGTTAGCTTCTGGTGCTAGCGAGCTACGCCAACGGATATAAGGAGTTTTTTCAACAACAAAGTGGGGGAGAGTCCTCTCCTGTAAGACTGAGAGACTCAGTGAGCTAAAGGACTCTCAGTGTTATCTCAGTGGGTCTCAAACGTTTGGTCACCATTAATGTAAACAATTATTTCCGAGGCACACGTTTATATGATCATTATAGTTATACAAAAATAAGAGAATACATTAAAAACAGGTATGAAATACTATGACAGTAAAACAAGAATAAAGTTTAAAAGGGTGATTTGTAAAATATCCATAAAGAAATAGTAAATCTGTTTACAGTTCTGTGTTGAGAGAGGTATCCATAGATCTCTTCATTTTGCTCTCAAAGTGCACCAGATTGATGCTTTTAACTTCAATATTTAAAAACAAATCTTCCCGGGGGAGCTTGCCCCCGGAGCCCCCTAGAGGAGGTGAGGACCCCCTTAGAGGAGGTGAGGACCCCCCTATGTGAGGTCCACACACCACCTATAAAAATAGCACTTTACCCCTACTTACACCTATATGCTGTGAGCTGATTATCGAGCCTTCATTGTAACAATCGCGGGTACATTGTGTGTATGCGTGGGGAGTGTTGCAGTAGAAAATTCCTCTGTAGCGCCTCGTACATTAATGGGAAACCCTAAATGTTTGAGCACCCTCTATGAAACGTCAAGCTACCCCACAGTACCCGCAAAATAAATCTCTGGCGCCGCCACTGAGCCTGACTATTTGTGTTGAGGGGGGCCCGACTTTTTTTTTTCTCCAAAGGGGGGGCCTGACAGAAAAAGTTTGAGAACCACTGGTTTAGAGAAATGTATCATGCACTTGCACTGACTTTCCACTGAGTGACAGTGTATGGGATGATGCAATAGGGCCCTATGTAGTGTCTGATGGTGCAACTATGCCATCAAACCCCATGCATATACAAGAAAACACCTTTTGAAAAGCTGTCCACTGTAGTAGCCTCTATGCGTGAAAGGGTTAAATATATATAAATGTATATTTATATAGTCTTAAAGTTACAACCGGCCCTTTTGAGTGCAACCATAATGCTAATGTGGCCCGAGATGAAATTGAGTTTGACACCCCTGCTTTAGACTGAGCAATGGATATTCCAAAGTGGCTCCCTCTCCTAAGTGAAGGATTTCCTGGGTCGAAACAAGTGCAGCTCGGCCAGCCATGCAGTAGATTGACCCGTGCAATCTTGGCCTTTGCTTTGGGAATCTCCAGCTCATTGTTTTCCAGGAAAAAGTTACATTTTTGGTATGTATGTATGAAGCGTTGCATCAATACAGAATACACATTGCTCTCATATTATAAAAAATAATGGTTTCCAGCAATAGCAGTAGCTTGTTCATGTGTGGGATTACATGTTCTGTGAGCGGAAAGTAATTTCATTTAAAAGTTCATAGTTGATTTGATATCTCTGAACAGACAGTGGGGCCCACAGTGAAGGATATTTCAGAGGATCTCCAGTGTTGCAGCACTTTGGAGAGGAGGAGGTCAAAACTTCCCCAGCGCAGTTAGGTAACCGCTGACAGAAGTGGGCCGGACCTCCCAGAATGATGAGGCAACACTGAGCCCCAGACTGTATAAATACCACACAATCGTCATGCTCAGCCATCAGACAGCGGAAGGACTCTAAACAGCTGACCAGGGTCACAGAAGATCTGAAGAAATCCACTTGCTCAGACAATCAAACCAACCATCACTGGAGAAGAAGAAGACATTTGAGATATTGTGGTGCTTCTCCACAGCCCGACACCCATGACAAAGAAGACTTATCAAGTCTAATCTTCAAAGGATTTAATAACTAAACCCCTTAACCTCAACCTAAAAATGAAGGCATTTAGCATTGCAGTTGCAGTGACACTCGTGCTCGCCTTTATTTGCATTCTGGAGAGCTCTGCCAGCCCGTTTACTGGGGTAAGAATTTGACTTAAACTCACTTCATTTGCTTATGAGCTATACATGTTTTGTCAGGATGCTAAAATGTGTCTCCTAAATATGCGTAATTCATTAACAGGTGCAGGAGCTCGAGGAGGCAGGGGCCAATGACACTCCAGTTGCGGTATATCAAGAAATGTCAATGGAATCGAGGATGGTATGTTCAATTGACTGAATTAATTAAGCCAATTACCTTGAGCAAAACTAAAATGTAAGTGGATGTGTTTTCCCTATGGAGTGCCCTGGTCCTCTCTTTCCCTATACGGAGAGGCTGAAATGTTGGAGTTGAAAGCTCTTGCTCATGTCTCTTGTTTTTTTTTCACTCAGATGCCAAATCACATCAGGCAGAAGCGGCAGAGCCACCTCTCCCTGTGCCGCTGGTGCTGCAACTGCTGCAAGGGCAACAAGGGCTGCGGCTTCTGCTGCAGGTTCTGAAGATTCCCGCAACGACCACAAAATATTAATATATGAAACTTTTTTTGTTGTTGTCTTATCCTAAGAAATAACCTTTTCTTGACCTCTTTCTCCAATGCATTGCCTGTGCCACACTGTTTTGTATAATTTTTTAAAGAGGTATGATTCGTGTAAAAGCACTGGAAAAAATGATTCTATGTATTTATTTTGGATGTTTTAATACTTAAGTCTATTTGTAATGTCAATTTGTTTCTTAAAGAATCCAGACTGTGACTGTCTCTTTGCCTGCTCTAAGTCTAACAAGTTAATATTTGGTGTTGAATAAATAATGAACATGTGAAGCAACTTCAAAAATGTGTTTGTGTCATTAGTGGGAAATATATAAATCAGCAGTAGGCCTAATTGAAGCCATTTGTGCTGTTGTGAATACAGCATCCAAACAATATTTATATAAATATAAAACATAGATGACTTTCATATACTCTAAGCCGGTCTTTCTGTTCTCTATCGCTCACATTACACCTAACTTAATTGCAATTTTTGAAGCATTAACATGTATGTCAGTTACTGTACCTCGCCTATGGTTTTCCCTTTGGACAGGACTCTGAAACACATTCTTCATTTCAATGTTCCTCTCAGATACAAACATAAATGATCCTAATTTCTCTAGTTTTAATATTTCAGGTCTTCATGACTCTAAGCATTGTGCTGCAAGTGTTTTCAACTCAAAATACTTTCTTTAGTAGACCTCAGGAAGTGATACATTTTGTGTTTCATGTAGTTTATTTTGGGTGCGGTAAATAGAAGAAGTGTACTAAGCTGGTGCCGTGACTCAGATCTTAGGGAGGCGTGTGGTGTAGTGGGGTAGTGCGTTGGTGTTCGGATCAGGGGGTCACAAGTTCAAACCCCACTACAGTCAGCATGTCGTTGTGACCATGGGCATGACACTTCACCCCAAAATGCTCCTGTGGGGATTGGCCACAGAATTCAGTATGTAAGTCGCTTTGGATAAAAGTGTCTAAAAAGTAATTCTTCATCATGATTTAACATATCTACTTAAAAAGCATCTCAGCACGATTGTTTTTTGAAATGGCAAGTCATTAGAAATCTAGCTACAAGTGTACTGCATATATCCTGTCTGATCTGTGACCACAGAAACTCTCATTCAGCGTTTGTGTGGAACATGTTATTGGAAAATCCAACAAAGCACCGGTATCGACAGTGTGCCCTCTGCTTGCTCAGCTAGTTATTGCAGCTTCTACCTCTGAGCGTGATATCTCCTACTGAACCACAGCAGATCAGATAAATCAATCAGTAAAAGCCTGAGAAAAGAAATGTGATTGTGTCGTAAGAATTCCCATCGTGTTTTCACCACAAACAATAACAGGCAGCAGAGATTAAATTCACCATCCAGTTGCTCACATAAATGACTGCAATGTAACCTTTTTATTCAAGATTTGATCATCTCTTAATAAGAATTTGTTCTTCTCTTGCCGATTACTACGGGCTTTGTGTGTCATGTGTTAAGTTTCTGCTGTTGCATTTAATTAACTAACTGCTGAAGGCAAAAAGTATTTTAAGATGTCGTGCAGTTAGAGATCTTAAACAGCTATTCTTGGTTGTCATAATGTCCCATCTTGTAAATAAGATAGTGAAGGTTGGGTGTGTGTGTGTGTGTGTGTGTGTGTGTGTGTGGGTGTGTGTGGTGTGTGTGTGTGTGTGTGTGTGTGTGTGTGTGTGTGGGTGTGTGTGTGTGTGTGTGTGGGTGGGTGGAGGTGGTTGCATGTGTGAAACACGACAATCAAAGCAGTGCACATACAGAAACAGAAACCTCTCCCACAAAAAAAATCAGTCAAAGATGAGAGAACTGAAATACAGAGTTTTCAAAGGCAGAGTGACTGACACTTGAAAGGAATTACACATCTAGTGTGTTTACTGTTAGAATGTCTGCTTTATTAGATAGAGAAAGCTCGGAGTAAAGGCAGGAAAGGCAGGATGGCAGAAAAGCGTGGAGGTCAAATGTTTTTAAAGTTGTGTTTGCTTATAAATAAAAAATAATATGAAGACACACTTTATTGATCCCCGAGGGGAAATGAAATTGTTTTTAGTCTGTTATTATTTGTACGCATTAGACACAGGCCTAATCAACCAATGGAGAGATGTCAGAGTGAGGGTGGGGGGGGGGGGGGGGGGGCTGCCCATGAACAGGCACCTCAAGAAGGTTTGGGGTCATGTGCCTGCTTAAGGGCAATGGAATTCCTCAGGGGGTGAACTGGCACCTCTTCGGCTTCCAGTCCACTTTGCGTAATTCGTAGAGATCTGAACCAGCAACCCTATGGTTCCCAGGCTACTCTTAATCAAGACTGCATTAGAACACATTGAGAACAAACACAATGACGCAGTGAAAATACTTAACCAGCTTTTTAGAACACGTTCTATTGGCCCAAGAGTAAAGAAGAGTAAAACTCATGGTGCAATCCAATTTATTTCTGCTTTGATTTGTAACCCACCTATGAATTGTTAATGCCTCTGTGGATTAAATAAAAAATTGATGAAGTTTTGGACACTGATGCACTTTGTTGGCAAGCGCATACATTTTTTGAAATGTGTCTGTGTCCTAACTCTGTTTATCACATAAACAGACTACTTACCATGGCATCCCTCCCGCTCACTGTTTACAGCCTTTTTTATTTATTCATAATTGAGAGAATATTGCTTTGGGCTATCTAAGAGGGAACTTGTGTCATTATTCGCTTTGCAAACAAGGGACTGCTGTCAGCCTGTTAAATTGAAGACCTTTTTTTATGTAATGTGCATCAACAAAGAAATTGCATTCCATTACAAGTAGATTGAGGCTTTTGAGAGCTGTTTTGGGACTGAGAATGGTCTAGTAAAAGGCTGATGTTAGCATAGACTCTAAACTAGAAGTGGACCTAGTCAACTATGACGTCCTTTAAAGCAGTGATTCTCAAACTTTTTTCAATAATGTACCCCTTTTGAAAACAAAATTCAGCCAAGTACCCCCTGATCAGCGCAAAAACTATTTGTTAGGGACAAAATGCCTATAAAGAGGTACAGTACAGCGCTGCACCATCAGTGTCTGATTTATTAAAACAACCTTGTAACTGAGAAACACTTAAATGCTACATTTAAAATGTTTACAATCCATCACTAAATTCATGGCAAACCAATTTTAACATCATGCAATAACACTAAGACGACATTAGTTGCATTGAACTGATCTTTTTAATAAGTTGTACGTACAATTTAGTGAGAAACATGGGCTTGTGCTTCACTGAAGATCTTTGTCATTCTGACAGGGAGGCAACCTGCAGTTATTACACTTCATGTTTTGAAATATGTGTGTAATCTCACGTACCCCCTGCAGTACTCCAGCGTACCCCTAGGGGTCCGCGTACCCCCATTTGAGAACCACTGCTTTAAAGTACCAAAATATTACAATAGACTTTCATTAACTGGAAACACACTGTAAAAGAATAGCATTTCTAATATGAAAAACACGGAGAGCATCCAAAACACTGTGAAGCGTCCTGTCATACCTGTCACCTGTCAAATCTGTGCTGTTGTATTAGCTGTAAAGTGTCTCTACTGTAGGCTATTTTTATTATATGTACTGTTAAGGCCTATAGCATTTTGGACCCCAAAGCAAAAGACTGGAGTGACATGGTAAAAAACAAAAGCTTTATTCAAGCAGAAAACAGAAAAAAGACGGCAGTGGAGTCAGGAAGTTGGCTGGCACTGAGTCGTCAGGGACAGGAGGCAAAAATCCAAACAAAGAATCCAAAAGACGAGGAGAGCAGCGAGACACACCGGAGGGTCGAAGCACAGAGGAATTATCTGGCAGGGAAGTGGCATGAGGACCGGGTTTTTATATCTACAGGTGAAGAGGTGAGTGGAAACAGGTGTGCCTCGTCTGCTCCTGGGAGGAGCCAGCCAACTCCCTGTCACACACCAGCCCTGCAGAGGAAAACAGAGAAGGGAGGGGTGAGACAGGAAAAAGCACACAACAAAAACAAAACAGAATCATAACATGTACAGCACTTTGGCTCGACCAAAAATCGTCTATATATGTGCTATATAAATAAAACTTCATTTGATTTGTCAATCAAATGTTAGACACGTCACCAAGCATTCGCTGCCTTTTCATCCATTTTACTCTAAATGTGACAATCATTTTCAAAATGAAAATCATGCTACATTGAAGAAGACGTGAAACTGGAAATTGTGATGGAAATATATTCAAGTCAAGAAAGTGTCTTGTTTACCAAGGTGAAAAATCAAGTGAGATGTGAGTTAATTCTTCATAGATTTCTCTATCTCATTTTGCAGGCTACCCAACTTTCAGGCGATACAGCATTGACTTTACTTTTCAGACCTGGTTTTTGCCTTGAAGTTAGATTTATTTTTGATTGATTCAAAGAAAGTATCTGACTGGCGGAAACGTTTATTTGTAAATGTTTTCTTCTTTTCATTTTTAAATAAAAAGTACTTTGTATTCCCCTGCCTTCTTACTAGTCATTCAGGGAGTGGACAGAGTTGAGCTTCCACTTGACATCCACTAAAGTTAGGTAATTTCTTCAACGAAAAAAAGTAATGTTTAAGAATTTGGGTTCCTTCAGTATGTAACCTGTTTAAAAGCTTCCCCGAGTTATAAAGCTTGCCCGGGGAGAAGTGTGGAAAACTTGTGTTAGTGAGCCAAAATCCCTTCTCTACCTGAAGAGCTCAGGTTCCCTCTTGGCTACAATTAAAGTGAATTCACCAGGGAGTTTAAGCATGATTAAATGCAACATAGGATGTCCGAAATTACCCCTATTGGCTCTGCACACACAACTATATGGGTAAAGGACACACACACACACACACACACACACACACACACACACACACACACACACACACACACACACACACACACACACACACACACACACACACACACACACACACACACACACACACACACACACACACATCACACACACACACACACACACACACACACACACACACACACACACACACACACACACACACACACACACACACACACACACACACACACACACACACACACACACACACACACTGTTCCATCATTCACCAGTAGTTTTCCATTCACCTGTCTCACCTGTTAACCACACCCACGTTTTTGCTCACTCTCTTTCTCTACTGCACCCATTAGCTTTTCTCACCAGACACACACCCGTTGCCAGATCGTACTTTGTCTTCATGCTAGTCATTCACACGTTTGTTATCAGATTGCCTACCCGGTTCCGACCCTGCCTGTCCCCGACCTGCCTGCTCTGCCTGATCCCTGATCCTGCCTGTCCTTGGACTACCCTGCCTTGCCTGCTGTCTGACCCTGCCTGTTCCTCCGTTGACCGCCTCGCCTGCTGTCTGACCCTCTGCCCGGCCCTGACTCACCTTCTGCCCGCTGTCCTCCGGTTCGTTTGCCTGTACATCATCCGGTATCCCTCTGCTCTGGTATTATTACCAATAAAGTACATTACCAATACTCCGTGGTTTCTCGAGTGCTGCATTTGGGTCCTTCATAAGATTGTGACACACACACACTGTACACAAACAAAGAGAGAGGATTCACGACCCTCAGCGCGTTTATACATTTAATCCTTTTTATAATAATCAAGGCCTAATGATGGGTGACGATTTTATAAATTGCCATGTCTTCTGTGTATTGTCATCGTCACAACTGCCATGCCCACTAAGATTGCAACTGACATCCTTCAACACTTATCATCATCTAACAGGAGCCACTTGTAAGTGTGGCTGTCACTCATTAGTCATTAATGCAACAATTATCATTGTATAGAAGTCTAAGAAAAAAGTACTACTCCTTCTTACTTCATTAATGGTCTCATGACTGGTTTCAAGTCTTTTTCAATACAATGTGTTGTTCATTTAGAAAATAATGGCCTGGTGTAAGGGAAACTTCTCCAGCAATGGAGAGTCAGGACTCAGAGAGACACGAGGAGAGTTGGAGCTTTGATGTCAAACACTGATGTTTATTTACGGCCGGAGAAATTCACATCACAAGTTACACAGCCAGAGATTCTGACTGCCCTGGTGGGTTGCCATGTCAAATCTGACCAGCCTCTCTCTCGATACACCTTTTAACTAGTTTACAGAGAGTTAATCCACATATTGGGGGATGGTGCGTAAACACTGGGAACACTGTAGATATCCCCCAACATCTGGAAATCACCTGCCTGACTCTTAGGCTCTGTGACCGAGAGATGACCGGTCATAAAACTGAGAATGAGTGCAGCAGCACATTCTTTAAAGGAGATAACGAGTCAGGGTTGGTCGTAAACGTCAACAGAAAGGTTAAATATCTAGAAGTAAAGACAGAAATATTCTTTGACACCTGGTTTAGAGAAAAATAGGCAAAAAGCAGGCTATGCTTTATAGTGGGGCTACCTTTTGATTGGCATGACACTACCACTGTGTTTTCTGGTGTGGGTGCTCTTCATGTTTTTTTCTTACACTACAATTTTAAACCATTGTCTTTAACCAGTTAATTAAAGATAATCATTGCAATTTGTTTGCCCAAAAATGTATTTTACAGCCCACATTTCTTTTCAAAAAGCGTTCTTAAAGGATACAATGATTTATTTTATCAGAATCAGAATCGGAATACCTTTATTCGTCCCACAGAGGGGAAATTTACATTTTTTCGGTAGAAAAAGAGCCAAAGACATCTTAATGTTTAACAGAAGTATGCATAAAAAACTGATTTTTGTATATACAGTTACTAAAATGTGGCGCATACTGAAGTCTTAATCCAGGAATGTGGCCTCATCAAGAATTATTTTGACTCGAAATTCAAGTTATTCTATCTCAAATGGTTACCAATGAGATAGATTCAAATTGTACGGCTCTTCATGGAGCTGGGGCTGGGGTTGATCCATTACACTAATTTGGCCAAATAAACAAGACCAAGCCCTAATATAGCCGAATGCTAGAGAGGAGAAACAAAGAGTCATCAAAAGAAAATCAACATCATTGAGGGCAAAGGCAAACTTCAATAAGAATATTTAATGATACAACAAGAATGGATGCCACAGGCATAGCAAGCACAATGATCTCTGTTGTCTCATCCTTGATAGCTTAGCAGTTCCACTTCAGGCAAGTTTGTTTATTAGATTTCATTCAAATTAAAGTAACATCGAGTTTGGTAATTTGTGTGTGGAATTGTATGTGTTGGAGGAAGAAGAAGTGGTGAGGAAATCATTTTTGGTACTGATAAAAGTGAAAAAGGTTCAATGACACTTGCTTTGATCAGGTTCAAACCAACATGCAGACATTAACTGCTCAACAAACACACAGCGTGAATAAGGTGAAAACTCACCTTCCCTGCAGAATTAAGGAGCAAAGAGAAACAGCTGTGCAGGTAGTTGACCAATCACAAAGGCCGTCTGGTGTCAGGTGCAACACATTGTGGGTGTGTGGGACAGTTAGGTCAGGAGCATTAAATAACAACACACTGCACGTAGGGTACAACCATACTGAATGTGACAGAGGTATGAAGACAGCGCTTCAACAGGATTAATTCTCCTCCGACTGAGAAATGAGGGGGCTCTATTTCAGTCAAAATGGTTAAAAACTTCCTTTTTATAGCTTAGGCACTACAAATGACACGTTTAAACAAGAAAACTAGGCCATATGTTATTAACTATGTTCTAATTGACAAATGTGCACAAATAAAATCCCAACATTGGACAGATCAAGTTTCAAAGTTATTCATTATTGTGTCCAATGCCTTAAAGAAAATAAACGTTTGTTTTATTCTCGTTTTTTGCAGTTTCCCCTAGTAACAGCAGCCATGTTGCATGTCGTTTTGTTGCTATTTTTCTACTCTGCCTGACTGCAGGGTGTATGTGTTTTGTTGGGAAAGTGATGTCGGAGTATACCCTCTATTCAGTTGCCCCGGTGACAGTGAAGCATGCATGCACAGTACCTGGACTCTGTAAAATCAAAGTAGCTCAATGTAAATCAGTTATCAATAATGTCATTTTGTACATTATTATGTGTGTTCCTGTTGTTGCATGTCAAAATGACTCCTAGAAAAATATCTATTGAATTGTTTTTCATTTTAATGATGAATATTGCCACCCCCAGAGGGTTTTTCTCCAGCTGTGCTCTGTGATGTGTCCTTGACCATCCCTGACCAGAGGTTTGTTTTCATGCTCATTGATGTCGTGTACGGCTATATTGATTTTTGTTGAGGTTCAGTGATTTCCACCAAAGTGCTAAAAGTTTTTTTCCAAATAACAAACCTGACAAACTTTGATTTCTCAACAATTGATAGGGCTTATTTCAAAGGAAAGCATATTTTAGAGGGGATGAAATAAATGAAGGAGAAATTATGGAAGATTTAAAGCCTTAAAGGTGGGGTAGGTAAGTTTGAGAAACCGGCTCGAGATACACTTTTTGTTATATTCCATGGAATGCTCTTAACATCCCGATAGCAATGAATATCTTAAGTGCTTTGACAAAAAATCCATAAAAATGTCATCTGTGGAAGCCGTGGTACTGTAAAAAGCACGACCAATCATTTTAGCCGGCCCGGCTAAAATAACTGGATGGCCTACCTGCCTGTCAGCCTTCCATCTGTGCACAAACTTATCTCGTGCCCTCATTGGTCATGTGCGCGTTCGTGTGTGTTGGAGGAGGGGCTCTGTAAGGAAGTCTGAAGGAAGTGGCAGATTTTTTCCGGCTGTGTATTTTCAAATTCTAGCGCACTCGAGCTGGTTTCTCCAAAATTACCTACCCCACCTTTAATAAAAAAAATGTTAATACAAGAATAAGAGGCCGAGATTATAAGTAACAACCTAAGAGCCGTCTTGAATTGCATTAAAACTAATGAAAGGATGCCATGATGAGAGTATAGAGGGAGTCTTTGTGATGGCTTGAACTTTAATATTAAACTGGCAGACAATCTATCTGTTCTATCAGAGGTTTAAAAAACATAATTTCAAAGAACAAACAGATAAGTTAAAGAATAAGACTAAGTCTATAGCAATTACCATTGGTGTTGACACTGGTATAAAGCTGGCCTTCTGATAGTAGAAAGAGCTCAGGTCCTGATGAAATGTATGGCTCTGCAGTTTTTTTTATAAATGTTATTAACTTGATATCTCTTAAACAACCAAAGATACCCACACTTTAACATGCATCTATTGCTGAATACAAAAAAGTGTTAAACGCCTTAAGACCTTAAGCCTTACATTTTCAGTGATAATAGTTTCTTGAGAAGATAATAATAATATGCTTTTCTACAGGAGATTGAGGTACGACTTGCCCCTCTACAGATAGCTAAATGGTCTGCAGAGGGCTAGAGGATAAGATGCCACCCTGGCCTGACCTTCCTCAACTACATGTGCCATGCACATGTAGTTGAGGTGTCCCTTGACTCAAGCCAGGCTCCTTTTGTGGACTTTTCCATCGCTTTTAATATTATTCCCCCATGTTGGCTTGCAGGGACACTTCAATTTGATATTAACGACACTGGATTGCTTCAAGACTTCTTGACGGAGTGGTCATAATGTGCTAAAGTTAACCGTATCTTTTCTGAAAATCTTTACTCATCCTCTGGTTCACCTCAAGGTTGCGTTCTGACTCTCCTCCTTTATATTCCCTACACAAACAGCTGTCAAAGTAAATACTAACATTTGGTTATACCAAGTCTCTTTGAAGGAGAGAAACGAGAACCAGTAGTGGATGACTTTGAGTGGAACGTTTCTAAAACCAAAGACATGATCATTGATTTTAGGAGGTAGTCCCCCACCCCTCAACTGACAGATATCAAGGAGACCCAAACATAGATACGATTTCTAAAAAGGTCCAACAGCAGTCTGTTGAAACTACAGTTGCCAGCTGATGGATCTCCACATGTTTTAGAGGAACTGTTGCTCTGTTTCCTTCACCACAAAGCAGCCCCATGACATCTGCAGAAATGCAACATTCTTTGATGTTGTCCCAATAAATAAAATATGAGAGCTCAATTCATACAGATCACTGTTTGGGTCACTTCAACAGGCATGTGAACAGTCTAGGCAAAAAGATCTGGAGAAAAATCTAAGCATTAAGCGCTGTAATGTGAACGTAACCTTGGACTGTCCTGATGAGCCCCTGCAGAGAGAGTTTGACCTCCTGAATCACATCGTAAATAGGCTTTCTCCGAGGACAAAGAAATACGAAGTCTCTTTTGTTTGCACAGCTATTATTATCTTCCTCAGAGGATTCAAGCCATGGATAATTTTATTATTCACAAAAATGCTTTTTCCTACTATGAAATGGTAAAATGTCTTCTTTGAGAAAGGCCAATGATCTCTTAGGGATCATGAAATTGTTCTATTAAATATATTGGCCACAAATGTGCCAATATAGTGCCGTTGTTCTTGTTAATTTTTGTATTTGAAGTATCAGTTGCTGATCTAGAACCTGTAAAACTTTGGATGTGTATGCTCTCCCCTCTGGCCATTAAAGGGGACCTATCATGCAAAATGCACTTTTGCATGTCTTTCTATGTTTTTTATACATAAATATGTGTCCCTGTTGTGTCAGGGAACTCAGAAAACAAAACCCTCTATTTTCCTCCGTACCCAAACCTCTAAAAATGGGACTACAACGGAGCTGATCCAGATTTGCGTCCGATATGACGTAATATCCGAAATATGGGCTGGCTTTACACCCACGGCCCTATCAGAAACGTCGCTATCAGAAACAATGCGCAATGTGTTTTGGACCTAATGTGGTCTTTGTTTACTTTAGCAAGCATCGCTAACACTCAGAGCTAATGGAGATAGCACATGTGTGAAGAAGCAGGAAATAATAAAAGGAACTCAACTTGTGGTAAACCCGCAAGAGAAAAAGCATTTGAGCTCCATACTGTTTCAGAAATAATCCTTTATGTGGTTTGGAACATGATATGGCGTTTGATCACGGCAGCATTTAGCTGAGTATCTCGTATAATTCTGAGCAGGCACAAGCTCCCCCTCCTCATTTTTTTCAAGCTAAGGACCCAAAACAGCGTTTCTCTAACAGGCCTGAAACAGAGGGATATGAGGGATGTCTAAAATGCATGATCTGTTTGGAATTTTTAGCAAAACACATTATATACATGTTTTTTATATATGTGTATATATCTGAGACACATAATATGCCTACAAATAGCATAATAGGAGACATTTAAACACTTTGTCCTAAGACAGTAATCCTCAAACTGATTTGCCTGGGGGCCATATTTTCAAAATGACAGATCATTCTGGGCCTAGCCTTTGTTAGGGGGTCTGGTTGCTCTCCCTTTTCTCTCATTTTATAACAAGGTCTTTCAGTACATTATTATGCTTTCCAACATTACAGTAAAAAAAACTCATTGTGAATCCATTCATTTAAAATGCAGCCTTTTGCTTAGATTTGGAGAACATAACCAGGGCCTCAATCCACTGTGCAGCCGTCAGTGGCATTCAGGCAGTCTTCATCAGTTGAGAAATATAATGTGGTCATGTTTTTTTTCTTGCAACTTGCCTTGGGTTAGGAATTATTTTAATCCTTTTTAGTAGCACGGGTGTTGTTGCATTACAAATAAACCAAAGTGATATTGGTGTTTTTCTGCCTACAACACCAGAGAAAATGTATTTACAAGTTTTACAGAGATTTGACTTTTTAGCCTCTGAGACATTTTTCATTTATGAAGAAGGCCCGGCTATCCAGTGCATTAAATGGGATGCAGCTACTGATGAAGGGAAATGGGGAAGTGGTGCAGTTGTGACAATGACAGGGAGAATATGTAATGTACAGGATAGGGATTTGTAGCCAATCACAACTATACTTCTACAAATTAAAAACATACATGATTTAACATTCTCCAAAAAAGCTGTGTTCACATTAATCACTGGCCACTAGAGTATTTGACACAAGGGGAAACACTTTGATGTACCTTCTCTAATTGTATCAGAAAGTGATACAAATGTAGTTGGATCCTCATACAGTTCATTTGTACAAAAGCCATATTTTATATCTTTTAATCTAGCCATTTCTATTTTTATTTTACCTGGATGGGATGCTGCTGTCAGTGGGGAGTCCACTTAAACTAAAAGACCATCATCTGCTTCAAACTACCTTTTAGTCAAATCCATTTCCCAGAATAACATTCAGCTGAATTCTGCACTTGTGATGTAGCCGGCAGTATCATGAAAGGTAACTATTTGTCATAATTATGGATCTGTGCAGGGCTGCCTAAGGCTAGAGCCACACTGAATACTGTGTGTGTATGTGTGTTTAGAGGAATGCTGGGATGACCTAAGGCTCTCGAGACCTGGTGTGATTTAAAAAGACAGGGCTGGGAATAGACACAGTTGCTCTCTCGCTCTCTTCCCGTCTTCCATTGATTTCACTCAAAGGCTGAGTAGAACATGTTAATCAACTCCATAGTTGCTGAGAAACAGCATCGCCCATTCCCAAGCTTTTGGATAACATTTAAAAACCTGATACTATTGACCGGCGGCCATCATTGAAATTCCACCACCTCTACTAAAAGAAAGGGTCTTCCTCCTGCTGCCCGTATCACTTCTCTTCACATCCTGTGTAATGCATCACACCGTACCATTTGCATTTAGATCACCCCTTTTTCTTGCTTTGTACATTGTGTGCTGGGATGCGAGTCGATACTGTGGTGGGCTCCTAAGGAGAATGGATGGAGGTGGTAATGAAGGCGAACCACCAACAAAAACACGCCGCCCGGCCATTCCTCGGCCTGGCGCTGTGCAGCACCTGGAGCCGTTAGTTTTAATTAGCGGAGGGGAGTGATAGGAGCTCCTCACCCCTCCCTCCCACTCACCCACCCACCCCCTCTGGTGGGGAGCAGCTGAATACTGATGCAACCCTCGACTGCTGCGCATTTGTTCTTTTATTTTCTTATTGGTATTTAATTGATGTAACAGACCCAGAATGACTCATTTTACCACAACAATTACACACTCTGACATTAAATCCAATGGGAGTGTTTGTTGTGATGGAAAATAAATAATCAGGTCAATATTTTGATGAGTTCGGTTCAATTGGTTAATTAAAGCAATTGTTTTTTCCCCATTCTGGAGCCAATTGCTATCATACAATAACAGCTTTTCAAATACACACCACTTGTGAGACCTTTGTTAAATTCACTTTGCTGTAAAAGAGAAGAATAATGTCAGTTAAAAGAGAATGACATGTTTTATCAAGTGGGCAACTTTCCACATTTATTTCATGAGTTTAACCTCCTGACCGTTGAGCAGTAGATTCCAGCATCCTTAAACACTGCCTACCCTCTCAAACCCTTCTCTCAACAGTGATAAGGCCTGAAGTCACCTACACCGCCCTGACACTCCACCCACACATTGCACAGATCCCATGTTAGCTGAAGCAGAGGAAAAGCAAGAGCCCTGTCCTCTAAATTCTGGCAAAGCATGAGATTAGCTAGTACGTGCTGATAATGTCTTCTGATATTTTAGAAAACACTATTGCAAATCTCCTGTTGAGCTAATATTACAGTTTCTATGATGGCTCCTCCAAGCTTTATCTATTTCATTTTTATTCAAAGCTGCATTTGGAGGATTTGGTTCCTGATAGAATTTCTCCGCTCCATCCCTCACCCCCTCCTCTCCACTGAAGCATATTCCATGATTTACATTACCTATCAAATCTTCCTGTCCCTTGCTGTCAAATACTGAAAACAGCCTTCCAGCCTACTGAAATAGCTTAGACTTTACCTCATCCTCCAAATACATGCCAGACTGCATGGGGGGGGGGGGGGGGGGGGTTGGGGGGGCAACAGAGTTTTTGATGGACTTAAAAAAAAGTCCAGTGTTTTGAAAACCTGCAACACTCAGGCAGTCCCATTGGTATGTAAAGTCCTATCTTGGTTCAGACATGTGGAACTTTTGAATTTTCCAGGGCTTCTTGAGTCCCAACCAAACTGTGAAAATGTATACAGTGTACAAGTTCATTGCGAAAACTACTCTATGCTCCCACTTCCAGCCTAGACTGGGATATGAGGCAACCTGTGTGGTTAATATATTACTTCTGAGGCAAAGCATTGCCAATTGGCCGGCTTCTGACACAGTTTGCAGCAGTAAAAGCAATGTTCTCTCCTGGATTGTGACCATAAAACCACTATATTCATACATATATACACCAGCACCACACACTGTACCATCACCCAATACAGTGTTCTTTAAATAGCTCAATGCTTTCCAAAAACTGCAAAAATTGGTGTCCCTTCACAAGCAATATTGCACATAGCCATGTGTTGAAATCTGCATAAATCATGTCACTGTTACTCAGACTTATATTACCCTTGGGAGGGCTACGTGTTTGAGTGCCGCAGTACCCCCTGGTCCACGTTGATTATATCAAACAATATGCAGCATGACTGGAATACATAAGGAGAGTGAGCGCATCTCCCCCCATGGCTGAACTGTGCAAGAAGCCCCTTTATCTCAGGGCTCAGTTTAATACGCAAGACTTCGGAGGAGCCACCCTGGGGTGGATAGATAGGGCTTGTCATTGTTTTACTGGCTCACACTCCACCATGTAGCCGTATAGGCTCCCCTGTGTGCCTCTTGTCAATGTAACGGTGCTACAAAATCATACAGCATGGATTTGTCATTCCAGCTTTCACACACTGAGACACTAAAGTGGATGTCATTTAGTGTCACCGCATAAATGTAACTCTTTTAGATCACTGTGAATGATAGAAAAAAGATAATGAGGTTCTTTGCCTTACCTCAAAGAGCAGCTTTGTGAATTGGTGCATGTTAATCCTCCATTGTAAAGAATGTATATGTAATGTATCATTGTATAAGATGCTTTGCTACGGCAAAGCATCTTATTGTAAATCAGTGAAAGCATGTGAAAGAGTTAGGTAGTCAAAATTTGCTCTGGATTTATTAAACAAACTCATACATGCAATTTACATTGCATTGCGATCATGCATCAGTGCATATTCATGTATTACTATCATGCCTTAGATGATTGACTTAATCTGTTCTCATTCTCTAAATGTCTTTCCCTTTCTCTTTCTCTCTCCCTCATGCTTCATTCACATCCATCACCATGAATGGCCAGTGGCCTGAAACAAGTCTGCCCTCATATAATGGATGATTACGATTAGCTGCCTCTGTGTATATGCTTGATAGAGGCATGGCGAGTATAGCGCTGTGAGGCAGGTGATTTGTAAGGTCACGTGTGGCGGTACAGTGGGGACGGATATTAGCAGGCCCTTTGAGTCCCAGGGGAGCTGTGTTTCCTGCTGACGCCATCACATCTGTAGGCAAATGTGCGTGCGTGTCTACTGCTCCTCCGTCTCCGGTGCCACGGCTCTTGCACAAATAACTTCCTCCCGGACTTAAAAATGAGCTTTAGGTTGCACCATCCATCGATCCAGTCTTCCTCCTCCGTCTTCCCTCCCCCACTTTTGGCAAGGTCCTCTCTCAAGGCTCCCCTCATTCTCTAGCTTGCTTTCTTGTTACATAAACTGCTCTGTGTTATTTTCTTTTGTTTGAAAATGCAATTTCATTTCAGTTCAATTGAGATAGCGCCAAGAAATTCTGGATATTAAAGACAGAAAAACAAAACATGATGGTGAGTTTTTTCTCAATAGCAGCTAAAGCAGGGAAAAAGGAATTATTTTATCTGAAAAATAGGTAAGTAAACAAGAAGATGATTCATGAATATACTTGAGTAAATAGTACATGCTGACTCGTGGCCAGCTGAATATCTGCATAACTCATCTCTTGCGGTGCAGACTCTCTAAGGGTGCTCCAGACCAAAGCATTATGGGAGAGGAGTAAAGTGCATTTGAAGCTGATGCTGGAGGAAAATCATGTGCAATTAAGAAACCCCTGGCCTTGTTCCTTTGCGGCGCTCTGCTGTCATATGAATACGCCTCCCAAATTCCTTACATCCTCTTATGTAATTCTGAAATGATTCCCTAAGAGAGGGCCTTAGAGGGATTTTTCAAGCTCTTCTTGAAAGCAACACGTTAATGATAACAACACAGAATTAATTGTTTTGAATGTCACCTCGGAGGGATTTCAAGTAAGGTGTTTCTGTTTGTTCCCTAAGCGGCTTCTGAAGCTTAATCCAAGCTTTGTTTTATGCATTTGTACGGTTTGTGTGTATATTGTGTGTGTGATGACTAAGCACTTTTTAATGACAAAGTTACAATCATCAATAAACTTGTTAGAACAGCTGCCTTGTCATGCTGGGACCTGAAGGGGAGGGTTCTCATCAAAAATCGATCACACAAACTCCACACAGGGGGTAACGACCTCCAACAAGTTCTTCTTCTCTCCTCTGGGTAGAAATCCGGTGAAGACGCCAACTTGAAGAGGACTTATTTATTAGACGCAGCATCTCCCCATCCTGCTGATTCAGCTCTCCAGTGGCGCTTCAGAGCAAAAATCAGCAAACCAAGTTTATTTTGTCTCCAAATATCCAAACATCAATCCATCCATCCCTGCTCATAGTCCTCTGAGGGAGTGGGTGTTGTACTGACTTTCATCTGTTGCACCAAAACGCCCCAAACACACCCAGGCTTTTCCAAAGGCGTTAACATTTCCAGATCCAAACAGCCACCACACGGCACAGTTTGGGGGGGGGGGTCCTCTTGGTCCTTGAGTGTTCTTCCCTAAAAAAACATCTTGTCTGTGTTTGTCAACTTCTGATGTGCTAATAGGAGGGAAACGTCATTTTGCAAGCACTCTAACAAAAATGAAATGTTGACTTTAATGAAATGTTTTATGTCAACATATTTCACAAAACTGTTTGAGGGTAGTTGAAAGCAATAATATGAAGTTAAAATCAAAAATATTAGGTTTAACTTAATAGTATTGCTTTAAACTATCCTAATACAGTTTTGTGAAATGTGCATAATACATTTAATTAAAGTCAACATTTCAGTTTTTTCTGTGCAGACCCAGCTGTGCTCCCTCATTTGCCCATCCTGGCTCTAGTTAGTCCACCTTGTTAATCCACTGCCATCCCACCTATCCTCCAAGTGCCCATTCACCATGGCTCACTAACCATCCTGGAAGACTCCTTTTCCAACAAATCCAGGCAGCGGTGGGACCAGTGGCCCATTGCTAGCCTCCTACCAATTTCTTGTAGCAAAACAGACCACAAATAACCCCAATGAGACACAAAATGACAACAAAGACACAAATGATGACCTTGCGGAGATCATAAAAGACACAAAGAAACACACATATACATAAACGTTTGTGTCCCTTTCAGGTTGGATGTTTTGCCCTCAGGTAGATGAGGTGGAGGGGGGGGGGGCATATATGTGTGTCTGCCTATTGTCCACGGATGTAGAGCTATTTAGAGTCGCAAAAAAACCCAGCTATGTTTCGTCTTATAGCATATAACATTCATGTATTACACACTGAATACACAATGCAACCATTAACGGTTCATTATTGCTAAAAACCATGGTTCCCCACCCCATGTAAACGTTTCAAAATTTGCTTCTGCCTTTGGGCTGCACTGAAGCCATCAAAGGCCAAAACTGAAACATTGAGTAACTCCATCAGGAAAAATCGTCACGCTCAGAGAGCCTTTTCATTTTCTCATCTTCTAGAAACAGTTTGTGGTTAGATAAGGTCCCCGGGGGAAACTTGTATAAAAACCCACCTACTGCTCCTCCTGTTTTATGCCCTCCATTATTCCACCAAGCCTGATAAAGTATCGACTTTTTAGCTTGTAAACCATCATGACCTTTAGCTGTTTTTCTGTAGACTATCGTGGCAAGACAATACAAAACCACTGACAATGTACCAGAGACTATTTACTCCTGGCGGATGCTACTGTACACCAGAATTACAAAATACGCATTAGTTGCACCAAATGATTCCATACATAATTATGTTTCTTATGTGTCATTACAATGCTGAAAGTCCCACCAGTTACCGATTAAGCTTTCTTTTCAGCTTTCTCTTTTGAATTTACATTTTGCCGTTTTAAAAAATTGAGAATCTTCATCCACCATGGGACCGCAGTAAATGGATTCTAAACCATCCGACTAGTTATTTTTGAAATATAATTCATCAACGAATCATAAAGAACAGTATTATGACTTGGCGGCTCTTTATTCTGTTGCATCCTGGGTGCTTGGGGTATTTTTATAGAGCACTTCATTTCTCAAATGTAATATCTCTTTCTTCTCCGCCTTCTGAGCCTCCCTTAAAACATAAATCCACTCCAGACTAGCGTGCTCTGCAGTCCGCAACGATTCCGCCGTCTAGCAGATTAAGGCAGAGTGATCCAAACAACTTGGCAACACTCTTCCTGACGCTGCACTGATTTGCAAACTGATTACCATGTAAAAAGAAAAAAAAACATAGCAGTGGATCTGAAGAGGTGTCAGGGTTTTTTCTTTTTCTAAAGCGAAGCAAATAACGCAGAAAGTGGGAGAGAGGTAGAAGACAGCAGAGATGGGAAGAAGAAAAAGAAAGGAGGAGGAAAAATACAAGGCTACAATATAGCGCTGTGATTGTGCATCCCACAAAATGGAGAGAAAATGGGGTTAGCTGCTTTTATACAAGCTAAAAAGGGGGGAGGTAGAAGGGAAGGGAGGATGATAGAGCACCAACTCCCAGATCCATCCAAAAAACTATAAAGCTAAAAAGTTATGAGATTTTTGAATGCGCTGTGTGAAGAAAGAAGACTCCATAAACAAGAGGTATAGGTACACTGCAGTGAGACAAGGTCAGAGGCATAACGACATCCACAAAAACTGCCAACAAAATAAATGTCATGGAAGAGGCTGTGATCCCATGTTGCCGTGTGGGAGCCCAACGTCAGTGTGTGTGTTTGTGTGCTCATCCATAAGCCTGTATCCGGCCTCTCGACATAGGGCCGGGCCTCAGTCCAGAGAGCGCAGGTAATTTGACGGATCGTGCCACTCAGGCCGCTGATGCTTGCAGCTCTGCCTTGCTAGGGATTGTTTCCCCAAGCTTGTTTGGCCAGGCTGGCATGCCGACATAAGATGAATTGCGGCTCCCTCTCCCGGCGTGTCTGTCTCCGATTCGTCCTCGCTGCTCCAAGGTCAGCCAGCCACAGAGTTGTGGAGATGCAGGTTTGGGAGAGCTGGTTGGCTGGCTGTGGGGAGAGAAAGGTGCACTAAGGGGCAGAGGCAAATACATGTGTGTGTGTGTGTGTGTGTGTGTGTGTGTGTGTGTGTGTGTGTGTGTGTGTGTGTGTGTGTGTGTGTGTGTGTGTGTGTGTGTGTGTGAAGACAGATGTCAGGGAGTCTAAAAGCAAGGTACATGACTTGGGTCTGAGTAGGTCTGCGTGTGCCCTCTGTGTGTCCTGTGTGTTTTCAATGTGTGTGTTTTTGTGGAATTAAAAATATGAGAGGGATGGAGCCTGCCAGCACACGGCTTGCTTGGCTCACCTGCAGTTAAGTACATTGGTCTTGCTTTGGTTTCCTTCGCCACGTGGAATTAAACCAGGGCCAACTTCCTGTGTTCACCCGACTCTCCTGCTAGATGAGAAATCATCATCAACCGTGATGGCTCTACTCAAAGGGAAACATCTAGCGTTTACTGATTGTTGCTCTACTTGTCTACTATGTCCAAGAATCTTCCTGTTCGATTAGAATTTGAAACATTTTAAGAACGTTTTTCCAAGCCAAGACAGAGCGTTAATACTCTCAGTAGAACTCTGTCTCCCATAAATTATGTTTACACGCTTCTAATTTGTTTTGCCAAATAGTTTCTGAGGGAAACTTAATTGCTGCCTTGATCATGTTCAGTTGTTATGTTTTCTTAAATTAAAGAATAGTGGTGGTGTTCAGGCTGGTAAAATATGCAGTACTCTGACACTAGAGACCAAAGTTTAGTTAAATCAACAAAAGCAATTTGGCCAATATTAGAAAAAGATCCTGGTTATGATAAATTATAATAAAACAAAGGATCTTTTTTATTATTCTGGATTAAATTAAGATAATCTTTACCTAACCTTAACCAAAGGCTGTCAGTACCTAAACATAACTATAAAGACTTTACCCAAGTATTGGTTCTTACAAGAACAGCTTTTAATGTTTAATTCAACGTTCAGTGTGGCTTTTGTGTTTTATCATAATTTGTAAAGCACCTTTTGGTATCTTAAAAAGCAGAAAGAACAGAGAGACGTCTGGTTTGCTAGGCTTTGTTTTTTCATTCTGAATTCAAGGCAGTGTTTTAGTATGGAGGCCATATTTTGATGTGTGGTGGCGTCTTTTCCTCTGATACCTGACATCAAATCTTTCTTTCCAGATTGTGATAAACTTGCTTTGGGCTATCGCTGTTACTCTCTACTGTACACCCACATATTTATGTGTGTGTGTTTGTTGAAAGTGTTTGTGTACTATCAGTGTGTTTTCAGGCATGTGTTTGTGTGTGTTATGACTTGAGTGTCAGTGTGCTTATGTGAGCCTCATGAGTGCACTGTATAAATGTCATTAGATCATCTCTTTGTAGATTCGGCTGAGTAAGTATAGCTCAAAGAAATCAATTGTGTGCCCCATAAGGGTAACACAAAACCACATAACATTTATTTATTTATTGCAAAATGTGAAGCTAAACTTTAGATTTAGAGCTTGGCATTAAAATCAGGTGATATATTTTTGCTGCTAATGCAGTTGAAATAACATTTGCATGAGACTTTTCTGTAATGACATTTGATTTACATTGGAAAGGTCTTTTTACAGCAAAACAATTTGTTCTCTAGTATAGCTGTGTGAAATGTCTTTAGGGAAAATGCAGCTCTACTAACATGAAGATTGCATCCACATATAATGGGAATTTGATGTTTTTTAAAATGCGCAGCCCAACATGGAGCCGGTGCATTCCTCAACTTATCTCATCAGCCTTCACTTCACCCCTGTCCTATTCACTTTTCCTCTTAACTAACTTATTCTGCCTCTCCTCTCAACCCTGCCTCACTCTCTCGCCATCCCCGCACCCCCTTGTTCAATCTCTGCACTGTCAGTGTGTGGCTCTCGCTTCTCCTTCAGTCATTGATCACAGTGGCAATAGCACAGTGTTTGCCGGTCTGGCAATATGTGTCTCGGCGGGGAGGCAAAGGAGATCAAACACTTTAATTACAGCAAGCTTGTAGGTGGTAGCAGCTACAGGGAGCAGTCATGTAACAAGGACAGGTAGAAGAGGAACGCCCTGGCAAACATGGATGCACCAGAGCGAAAACCTCCTTAATCCAGAGGCACTCACTCTCGCACATACATCGAGCAACATCATAAATACCTTGCCATTCTCACACTCATACATCCTGCTGACATGGATGAGTATGCCGGATAAATAAAATACAACTCTGCTGCACAGGAGAGGAAATCCAGTCACTCAAGTGAGCAAACACCACAAACCCATCAGCATACATAAACAGTTAACCCAGCATGTGCAAACTGCATACAAACACATATTCATGATCAACCAATCTTCTCTCCAAAAATGCAACGACCTGCACGACCAGAAAACCTATTGTCATTCCGTTTTTATCGCTGCACCGATTCATTTGTAGGACCTGCATTGATCCTGCAGAGGACTATATGGAAAAGAGGAAAAGGCTGACACAGACTGGCACTGTGATTGATGCTCTGCCTGGCTCGTCCCTGTGCTGATTCAGAGCTGCAGGCGCTATGGTAACCAAATCTCTACTTCACTGGTTTTTATTCCAACCAGGTAACGCCTTCCTGTCACTCATGATGACTACACAGGGTGTCAACCAGCTGATCAGATATGAGAGGGACGCCTGGACGAGTCTGAATTACTGTGTTTAGAGGGTCAAACGGTGGTGCAAGGTCAACAGATTGGTTTATGTGAAATGATTGTCCAACATTTGAGAATGTAGTAGTAAAAAGGGAAATATGAAAGATTGCCGAATTGTAACAGATACGATCAAAGAACAGGTAAATCAAAAAAAAGTTAATTACCTTAACATTAACACAAAGAGAGCAAGATAAAGTATAAGCGTTCTAATTATGCTGGCTACACAAAGCCTTTTGCTGGTGGGACTCTGTTTTAATTGTTCATGCCGCTTTGTTTGTGGGTTTCTGGCTTAATGAGCAAATTATCTCAATGCTGAATTTTAGTTTAGTCTGATGAAGTGTTTTCATTTTACCCTAGGAAAAATATGGAAGCAAGTGGCCAAATGTAATCAAGGAGACCAATTCCACTGTATTGTTTGTGAGCACAATTTATGTTTTCATTGAGATCCTCTGCAAGGGATGCCTTCCCCTCAAAGGCCTCGATGAAATAGAAGAGATAATTAGAGAGATATGTTAAATTATATACGGAAAATGAATGATTACATTGTTCCATTTGTTTTACCATTTCTTACCTGCACAGTGTTTTGTCTGTTTAAATGTATTGTTTCTTCCAGTCCCACAGGCACTGCCAGAAAAACATCAGCTTGCACAACTGAAATTGATTTTTTTTCTTTTTTTTTCATTAAGAGCTTAGGTCTTTGATATGGTGGATCCATTTTTCAGAAGTGTTTTTCTTTGATAAAAAATGACTTATTCCTCACACAAGCAAAGGCTCGGACCTGACCCAGTGCAGGTTGGAACGAGAGCAGTCAAAGAAATTATGGAAAACGCATAAAGAGAGAGGGGGGGAGAGATGGAGAGAGGGGGAGTCCTGTGGAGAAACAGATGAAGATGGAGGCAGAACCAATGAAGAGTGGAGAATAAATATGTATGTCTTGTAATGTTTTCTGCATGACAGATTCTATATTATATTTTGAATGTGGTGCTACACCTCAACCATGAGAAATGTGTTGGCAATGAATTGCACATCGCACCATTTGGGGATTTGGAAGCAAAGAGGAAGGGTAAACAGATAGCGAGTTTGTGTGCAGGAAAATAGGAAAAAAGCAATAAAAGATGAGAGCGGGAGGAACAGAAGGAACAGGAAAGGAATCAGAAAAAGAACTGATATGAAAAAAGAGGGAGGAGATACAAACAAAGCACACACGGACCAAAATTGACATCACAGGTATGGCAAATGGGACAGCGTACATCAAGCAGATCCAGATAGTGTACACAGAGAGAGATGGCGAAAGAATGAAAGAGAGAGATTTGTGGCCCCGCGGAGTGAAGGGCATGAAATGAATAGAGCCAAGGGGCCCAGTGGAGTGTGTGGGGATGTGTGTGTCGGGGAGTGGGCTGGGATGGTTGCAGGCAGGGTCAATAGAACCAGCTGAAGGAATGGAGAGGAGACGGCCCATTAACCCAGCGATAGTAGCTAACCAGAATCCCCTGAGGGAGGGGCTGCAATTTGGATCTGCACTGATGGGAGAAAGGAAGGAGGATGTTTTAGATGGTAATCTGCAAATCCTCAGTTTTATTTATTTATGTGTTGTCCTTATGGGTCGTCCTACCTGTGCTGTTTTGCACCTTAATTCCATTGAAAGACCCGTTCTTGAGCTGTGTCTTTTTAACATATAATTTGAAACATATTTCATAGCCGAAGATTCAAAAAATATATATATGTCATCACTGCTGCCAAAGAGGTTATACTTTGGGCATGTTTTGTCTGTGAGTCTGTCAACAGGTTTATGGAAAAAGTACTTGCCTAATTTTCATGAAACTTGGTTGAAAGGTGGAATGCGCAGATAGAAGAACCCAATTAAAGGCAAGTCTGCAACAAAGTTTCAAATAAGGGCCTTCGTGCTTTTTCAGGTGCTCAAAGACGCTTTACAGTGGTGATAAAACGAGATTTAATAGAATAAAAAAATATTAAAACAGCAACACATATTATAATAGAATTAAAAAAAAGTGTATTTAGAATGTTGGATGATGAGGCATACAGGTTGCTGTTACAGTAGTCCAGTCTTGAAGTGATGAATGCGTGATGAGGGTTTCAGCAGCCGGGAAGGAGAGTGAGGGGCGGAGGCGGGCAATGTTTTTTAGATGGAAGAAGGCGGTCCTGGTGATATGGTTTATGTGTTTATTGAATTTGAGCTGGCTATCAAAAATTACTCCAAGGTTGTGAATGTGAGGAGAGGGGATTAGAGTGGCGTTGTCAAGGGTGAGGTTGAAGTTCTGGGTGGTGTTGGTGCGGGATGTGGGTCCGATTATGATAATATCTGATTTGTCGCTGTTCAGTTGAAGGTAGTTTGTTTGCATCCAGGATTTAATTTCTGAGAGACAGTTGGTGAGTGTGGAGTGAGTTGTGGCAGTGATGGTTTTTGTGGAGATGTAGAGTTGGATGTCATCCGCGTAGCAGTGATACTGAAGGTTATGGCGGCGGATGATTTTTCCAGTATATAGAGGATGAAGAGGAGGGGACCAAGCACCGAACCCTGGGGGACGCCTTGGGACAGAGGAGCAGTGGAGGAAGTGCAGTTATTGATATGGATGAACTGGTGTCTATTGGTGAGGTAGGATTTCAGCCAGGAGAGTGTAGTGTCGGTGATGTTAAGTGATGATTCCAGGCGGGACAGCAGGATGGTGTAGTTGATGGTGTCGAACGCTGCTGTGAGGTCGAGGAGGATGTTGAGGTTGTCTGAGGAGAGGAGGAGGTTGTTAGTGATTCTGAGGAGGGTTGTTTCTGTGCTATGTTTTGTGCGGAATCCTGATTGAAAGGGTTCAAACAAGTTATTGGAGCTGAGGTGGGATTTTATTTGGGAGGCTACAACACGTTCGAGTAGTTTTGATAGGAAGGGGAGATTGGAGATGGGCCGGAAGTTGGACATGATGTCAGGTGTGAGTCCAGGTCTTTTCAGTATGGGTGTAACAGCAGCCAGTTTGAGTGAGGGGGGGACTGATCCAGAGCAGAGGGAGGAGTTAATGATTGTGGTTATGAGTTGGGAGATGGCAGGGAGGCATTCCCTGACAAATGTTGTTGGTTAATTGTTCCTTTATGTTAATAATGAGGTTGAAAGATGTCTGGGAAACATTGTGGGTTGTGTTGAAGTGACGACTCCATTAGGGTTATGGGGGGGCTTCACTGTCGTTGTTACAATAACAACCACATACGTTGTTAGTTTAAGAACCCAATGTCTAAACAAATGTTGTTTAGAGGTTTTGAAGATACATGATTTCTGGGGACAGAGACAAAATACTGGATGCAAAAAACATTGTACAAAGTTTTGTTTTAGTATTAAAGACCTGCAAATGCAAGTTCCAATTTTCCGTGTTTTATTTTGCTCATGAGATGTCATGAGGTCATGGATTGCTCCTTTGAATGTAACAGCATGGCCGCTGCTGATGTCTTTCTATTAACTGCAATTTCTGTTAATTAAGTCACAGTATCTGCTTGGGCTCCAGTTTTATTTGTCTGCTCCACCATTTACTCCAATTATCTGCGACTTTGCATCCACCCAGAGAAGGACTACAACAATGCATCTAAAAAGTGTCTTCATGAGCGGGCTATATGTTGAATCACTGACATGTTCAATGAATTGGAAGTAAGCATGTGTCAAAATGTATTTATTTATACTGAACAAAAATATAAATGCAACACTTTTGTTTTTGCTCCCATTTTTCATGAGATGAACTCAAAGATCTAAAACATTTTCTATATACACAAAATAACCATTTCTCTCAAATATTGTTCACAAATCTGAAAAAATCTGTGATAGTGAGCACTTCTCCTTTGCCGAGATAATCCATCCCACCTCACAGGTGTGGCATATCAAGATGCTGATTAGACAGCATGATTATTGCACAGGTGTGCCTTAGGCTGGCCACAATAAAAGGCCACTCTAAAATGTTCAGTTTTATCACACAGCACAATGCCACAGATGTCACAAGTTTTGAGGGAGCGTGCAATTGGCATGCTGACAGCAGGAATGTCCACCAGAGCTGTTGCCCGTGAATTGAATGTTCATTTCTCTACCATAAGCCGTCTCCAAAGGCATTTCAGAGAATTTGGCAGTACATCCAACCGGCCTCACAACCGCAGACCACGTGTAACCACACCAGCCCAGGACCTCCACATCCAGCATGTTCACCTCCAAGATCGTCTGAGACCAGCCACTCGGACAGCTGCTGCAACAATCGGTTTGCATAACCAAAGAATTTCTGCACAAACTGTAAGAAACCATCTCAGGGAAGCTCATCTGCAAGCTCCACATTTGTGGAATCAGCTTCCAGTTTGTGTTCGGGCGGCAGACACCCTATCCGTTTTTAAGAGTGCGCTTAAGACCTTCCTTTTTGATAAAGCTTATAGTTAGGGCTGATTAGATTCAGCCCCTAGTTTTGCTGATATAGGCTTAGTTTGTCGGGGGACATCTTACTTCTTCCTTCTCTCTGTCTATACCTGTGTACTCTCATGTTCCGATTAACCCAGCTTCCCCAAATGTCTTTCTTTTTGGTGTCTATATACGCTGGGATCCGGAGTCATGGATGATCCTGCGGTCCTGTGTCCTGGATCGCGAGCCCTGGATCTTGAGTCGTGGCTGTGGTCCTGGATCATAGGTCCTGGATGGATATCCTCGTGGATTCATCTTCCTATTATACACACATGCATTTCCAAACATTTGGACTACCTATGCTGCAAATGTATTATCTTTTCAATTTACACACGGCATCTATTGCACGTCTATCCGTCCTGGGAGAGGGATCCCTCCTCTGTTGCTCTCCCTGAGGTTTCTCCCATTTTTCCCTTTAAAACTGTGGGTTTTCTCCGGAAGTTTTTCCTTGTACGATGTGAGGGTCTAAGGACAGAGGGTGTCGTATTGTCATACTGATATTCTGTACAAACTGTGAAGTCCACTGAGACAAATGTAACATTTGTGATATTGGGCTATATAAATAAACATTGATTGATTGATCTGCATGCTCGTCGTCCTCATCGGGGTCTCGACCTGACTCCGGTTCGTCGTCGTAACCGACTTGAGTGGGCAAATGCTCACATTCGATGGCGTCTGGCACGTTGGAGAGGTGTTCTCTTCACGGATGAATCCCGGTTTTCACTGTTCAGGGCAGATGGCAGACAGCGTGTGTGGCGTCGTGTGGGTGAGCGGTTTTCTGATGTCAATGTTGTGAATTGAGTGGCCCATGGTGGTGGTTGGGTTATGGTATGGGCAGGCGTATGTTATGGACGACGAACACAGGTGCATTTTATTGATGGCATTGTGAATGCACAGAGATACCGTGACGAGATCCTGAGGCCCATTGTTGTGCCATTCATCCACGACCATCACCTCATGTTGCAGCATGATAATGCACGGCCCCATGTTGCAAGGATCTGTACACAATTCATGGAGGCTGAAAACATCCCAGTTCTTGCATGGCCAGCATACTCACCGGACATGTCACCCATTGAGCATGTTTGGGATGCTCTGGATCGGCGTATACGACAGCTTGTTCCAGTTCCTGCCAATATCCAGCAACTTGGCACAGCCATTGAAGAGGAGTGGACCAACATTCCACAGGCCACAATCAACAACCTGATCAACTCTATGCGAAGGAGATGTGTTGCACTGCGTGAGGCAAATGGTGGTCCCACCAGATACTGACTGGTTTTCGGACCCCCCCCAGACCCCCCCAATAAAGCAAAACTGCACGTTTCAGAGTGGCCTTTTATTGTGGCCAGCCTAAGGCACACCTGTGCAATAATCATGCTGTCTAATCAGCATCTTGATATGCCACACCTGTGAGGTGGGATGGATTATCTCGGCAAAGGAGAAGTGCTCACTATCACAGATATTTTCAGATTTGTGAACAATATTTGAGAGAAATGGTTATTTTGTGTATATAGAAAATGTTTTAGATCTTTGAGTTCATCTCATGAAAAATGGGAGCAAAAACAAAAGTGTTGCATTTATATTTTTGTTCAGTGTAGATTAGATCAATCATTGTTGATTATCGTTTTAAGCCCTGGGTTGATTGATTCAGAGGATTTATCATTTTATGCCGTGACAAAAATATAATAGGAAGTAATGCAGAACAAAGGACAAGAAGCTACTAAGACATTATTGTATGAAGAATGCATTATAAGAGAAAAGGAAATAAATGACAAATGCAGATCGAAAGAGGGGAAAAGTCCTATTCACATGGGACTAATTTTACTTGTGCGTACCGAGTGATTTGCAATAATTGGTGTGCTCGATGGTGGTTTTAATCCACAGGGAATCCAACACGTCTCCTTTTAAATGTTCCATTACAAATGGAGGAAGCTACTGGTGAAATCAATCGAGGAGGGTTTTGAAAGTGTTTTCAGCAGAAAACTCACATTTTGTTTAGCTGAAACCGGATGTCACAAATGGTAGATTATTCAGAGCACAAGGTTTTACATGTTAAAGATCTGTTAAGCAATCATTTTGATGTTAACATTAATTCAAATCACACCCTGAAATGTATTGCTGTGGGTTGTAACAGATTGTACAGATAAGTAACACCAGCAGCATCATGCAACACCAGCCCCTTTCAGCTCACTGTTTTGGTTTGCTGGTCCACATTGTGGAGTAACTCCTGCTCCCACCGACCCCCGCATATTAAACTGTGGGCAGCCGCTCTCAGCTCTCATCCACACACAAGCTGATTGTAGGCTTCCTGCCCAGCGTGATGTGGTGGAGCGCCAAAGTCACTGAGTGGCTGGTGAACACAGTCGGACGTCCAGGAAGCCAGAGAGAGCCAGATGTTTTTCTCAGGAGTTGGCGTGAAAAATCTGGAAAAGGCGCCAGTGAACGTTTTCGACTTCATTAAACAGGTGGCGAGAAATAGAGCTCTCACTGAATGCCCATCTTGCACTGTTTCTTGTGGAGGTGTCAGTAATTTTTGGAATTGTTTGCTAACACATAAATGGGATAAAATGAAAAAAAAAGTGAATAGGCTTGGTGTTGTGTCTGTTGGAGTCTCCCTTCTGCCAACTAGTGATGGCGACATGTTCTATACATTTTCAATTTCAATATCCAATGTGAACATTTTTAACATAACCTGTACATTAAAAATAACACACACTTATCAGGCCATTGGCACATCTCTTCATCCTTTAGCATATTTATTGTCCATAATATAGAGACCAAAGACCTCCTTGGACCAAAGTGAATGGTCAGGCTTTGGACCATTTCTCTTTGGTCCAAGCCTGATGTCCACGTTTCAGTCTGGGACTATATACACATGAGTGTGCCTGTGCAATTTAATGCCATACAGGGCTGAGAGGAAGCACTGATGTGTGACAGAATAGCCTGACATCTGGCGATGCGCTAGCAGGCCGCTTCAATGGAAGTGTCTTCCTTGCTTTCCCTAAATGCACTCAGACAGAGACAAAGACGGAGGCTGCAGACTGAATCCCTGAAACGGACAGCCCTGGGACGCCGAGTGAAAGTCAAACAGTTTAGTGCAGAGCATTTAGTGGCTGGATCTCTGTCTGCCTCGTCCTTTAATGGAGAGTCGAGCAGGTGATTGCTGCAGTGGTGCAGAGGCTGGCATATGCCAAGTTAGAGGGGTGAGACTGGCAGAGACCCCCTGCTTTCAGTGTCATCTGTCACCGTGAAGTATGTGTGTGTGTGTGTGTGTGTGTGTGTGTGTGTGTGTATGTGTGTTTGTGTGTGTGTGTGTGTGGTGTGTGGTGTGTGTGTGTGTTTGTGTTTGTGTGTGTGTGTGCCCAGCATGGTGAGGAGAGAAAGGAATATGAGGGAAGAGGAGGCAGAGTAGAGAGCAGAAGGCCTGGCAGAGACTGAAGAGAGAGAGACATGCCTGGCTTACAGTATTTAGGAAGGTAGAGAAATGGATAAAGTTGATACTGTTTGTTTGAGGTGAAACCTTTCAGCTGTAAATATGTAAGAAATTATTTTGCAGAAAAAGGTAGACAAGTGTCATTGTAATTGCAAATCAGTGTTTAGTTTGTTTCAGTTTTACAGTACAAAACAATTAAAGCGGAACAAATAGAGAAAATATTATAGAGGAGCGTGGACAAAGGCATGACAGGAAATATCTTCACAGAAGTATTTTTTCTTCTTCAAAACATGCCAAATGGAAAATGTATGAAGGGACAAAAATCGAAGTTTCGGAAAATTCGCTAACTGAGCAACATAAGCAGGATTTTAATGCTTTCTCCCCCAGTTTATTACAAAATAACCCTACATGACTTTTCTGTATGATCTCTTCGACTCAGATATCAAGCAAACATAGGACAACTGCAGAAGTCGAAAGTCATTTCCCATTCATGTTAGCCTATTGTTCCCTGTGTTAATCTTAACAAATAGCCAAGCAGGAAGCATTATCCCTGCGTAAAGGTTTACTTATTGCAAGTGGCTAGGATTATGTACTTACTGAAATTGTAACCACACTATGGCTTCAATTGGATATTGGTTGGTCACCTTGTTGTGAGCGAAGTACTCATACTTTAAAAACCAGTCTGAAACAGCTTGTATGAGGTGATATTTCACTTCTTAAAGATCTTATAAGATCACAAGTCTTATAAAAGTCCTTGTCACTATACATACAGCCTATGCATCAGAGCAGAATAGAGCAGAATATAAATAAACCACAATGGCATAGAAGTTCTAGGCTTTATGATTCAACCAATGCTTCAATTTCACATTTTATTTGTCCTTTCCTTCCTTTTTCTGTTTGATGACGAGCTGCAAAGCTGGGTCTTTACACGTTTCCTTTTTCAGCTAACACCTCTAACCCCCTCTTGAGTTCCAATTTAATATCCAGCGGCGGGATGAATAGTGAGGGACTTACAACCCATGATACTCCCTTTCTTCCTTTAGTAATCAAGGTAAAAAGGACACAGCACAGCAATAAGGTACTACAACTAATCCAAGCTCAATGTGAGGCCGGCATGCATAGAAACAGTAATACCTTTATTGTATTATCTGTACATGCTGATATATCCATATGTGCTTTCATATGTGACCTCAATAGCATCTAAGGGTGTTTGCTTTTCCATTAAAACTCTATACCATCTTACTTTTCACTCGGCCCAACATTAATGCACCACAACAGAAAGTGACCATCATTGGAGTAAAAATTATCATTTGGTAAAAATGGCTTCAGTTCAATGAGTCACTTTATAACTACAGTGTGTGACTCCTCTGGGAGTTTCATGCATCAAGGATGCTTCTTAATCTGTCTCCCTCTCAGGTTTGTATGACCTTTCTTCACCTCCATCACCGTGCTTTGAGAGATTTTGTTCCTAGAAAAGGCACTCGCCTCTCGTGTCTGTCTGCCTATTTTTCATTTTTTCATTTAACTTCTTTGCTTCCCTGTTGCTTACAGGGTGTGATGTTAAGGTACAATTGCACAATGGCTTTGCAGGTAACTTTTATTCATCATCAAATAGGATCAAGACTCAATGTTCTGCAGGTGTCAGTAATCTCCTGAGCTTAAGATAAACCGTCTGCCAATAGCAATGTACTGACCACCATTGTTGGGACTAACGCGTTACAAAGTACAAAGTTACTGTAACGCCGTTATTTTTGGCAGTAACTAGTACTCTAACGCATTACTTTTTAAATTCAGTAACTATAGGTTACTTACGTAACCCCAGTTCTCAGAGTAACATGAAGTGAGATGTCTCACTATGGGATGCGCCTCATCGCGGAGCAAACAGAAGCATCAATCTCATTACGCCAATCCTGATTGGCTCGTGATCTTGACGTCAGCGTCAGGGAAATCACCCCCTATAAGTAGCTTGCGCCACGACGCATGCATCATTCAAAATAAGCACCTCTTCTCGCTTCACCATAGCAAGGAGGGCCGTCTGGTGAGACATCTCACTTCATGTTACTCTGAGAACTGGGGTTACGTAAGTAACCTATAGTTCTCATTCATAACACTCCGTTCGATGTCTCACTATGGGAAATTGTAGCTCCCGTATTGTCAGACGAGCTTATCTCGAAAATCACCAAACCAACCAGAACTTAACAGGTAGAGCTCTGACTCAACCAGGTGCCCAGCACTGCTTGAGTCACACTGGGAGCAGAACGTCCAGCCTGTTAAGAGGCGGACAAAAGTGAGCGGCGAGGACCAGCTCGCCGCTGCACCAATGTCTTGGATGGGAGACATCCTGGACAGAGCCCAGGATGCAGCCAGACCCTGAGTCGAAAGAGCTCGCGGACCCGAGGGTGCCTGCGAACTCTGATTCATATGGGCCCCAAAGCAATTGCTTCCACAAACCAGTGGGAGAGCCGTTGCTTAGTAACAGGCTTGCCCTTATAAGGGTTAGCCCAGGACACAAGGGGTTGGTCATTATGACGAAGCACCCTTGATCTGTCCCTGTACTTGCGTAAAGCACGGGCTGGACACGACAAATCCGGCCGCTGTTCCCAGGAGGAATACAGTGGCGGGGAGGATGCCTCAATGTCAAATGTGGTACCTGAACCAACCGCCTTAAGATAAAGGTAGGGTTGGGCTTCATGCACACTCTGTTTGCTCTGGGGCGAACTGAGTGCATGAAGACTGTCCCAGCAATCGCAGGCATGATCTGAAGAGAACATGTTTGTGCAGCTGGAAAAGAGCGAGACAAGCTCTGAAAGCTTTCACTCTTTCCGCTGACAAGCGAGCTGAAAAGGGCACCGAGTTCAGGCGTAAACCCAGGAAGAGTATAGTCTGCGCGGGGCACAACATGCTCTTCTCTGTGTTTATTATGAAACCCAGGTTGAGCAGGTGCTTTACGAGGACATTTGTCTGCGTAACAGCCTCCTGCTCCGACTGTGCGAGAAGCAGCCAGTCGTCCAGGTAGGTCGCCAGGCGAATACCCTGTTGTCTTAACGGGGCTATCGCGGCTTCCGTACATCGTACAAACACCCTTGGACTGAGAGAAAGACCGAAGGGAAGTACTCTGTATTCATAACAGATCCCCTGAAATGTGAATCCCAGATATTTCCTGTGTGGGTAATATACTGGGATGTGGAAATACGCATCTTTCAGGTCGACTGATGTAAACCAGTCGTCTTGTCGCACGAGCCGCAGCAGAGATGTGTAAGTGAGCATTCTGAACTTATATCTTTTTAGATATTTGTTCAGAGCCCTCAAATCAAGTATTGGCCGAATTCCGTTCCCTCCCCGTTTGGGAACGAGGAAGTACTTGGAATAGAAGCCGCCCTGACTCTGCTCGGCGGGTACAATAGATATAGCCCTCTTTTCTAGGAGTGAGAGAATCTGTCTCTCCAGAATATGGGCTGACTCTCCTCGGGCCTGCGAATGCAGAATGCCCGAGAAACGAGGGGGGGGTGACGGTGACTTGGAGTCTGTAGCTCCGTGTAACTGTCTTGAGAAACTGAAGCAGATGTCGTGAGCATCTCCCGCTGGATGCTCCTTAGAGCCAGCTGAGATGTCACGTCTCTTCCCCTCTGAGTCTCTATTTGTTGTGTTATGGGGCCCTCCAGTGTCTGAGCACTGTGGTGCCCCATTTCGACAAATCCCACTGACACAGCGCATGCGCGTGGCGGTGGTGCCCTTACGGCTCCAGCCGGCACTGCGCATGCGCGTGACGGTGGTGCCTTCACATTACCAGCCGGCACTGCGCATGCGCTTGACGGTGGTGCCTTTACAGCTCCAGCCGGCACTGCGCATGCACGTGACGGTGGTGCCTTTACAGCTCCAGCCGACACTGCGCATGCGCGTGATGGTGGTGCCTTCACGACCCCAGCCGGCACTGCGCATGCGCGTGACGGTGGTGCCTTTACAGCTCCAGCCGGCACTGCGCATGTGCGTGACGGTGGTGCCTTCACGACCCCAGCCGGCACTGCGCATGCGCGTGACGGTGGTGCCTTTACAGCTCCAGCCGGCACTGCGCATGTGCGTGACGGTGGTGCCTTCACGACCCCAGCCGGCACTGTGCATGCGCGTGACGGTGGTACCTTTACAGCCCCAGCCGGCACTGCGCATGCGCGTGGCGGTGGTGCCTTTACAGCCCCAGCCGGCACTGCGCATGCGCGTGACGGTGGTGCCTTTACAGCCCCAGCCGGCACTGCGCATGCGCGTGACGGTGGTGCCTTTACAGCCCCAGCCGGCACTGCGCATGCGCGTGACGGTGGTGCCTTCACAGACCCGTCAATTGTCCGCCCTTTGAGAGAGGCCGTAGCTGCTCTCAGAAGGGGAACAGTTGACGGACTGTTTATTGTTTTTATTGTTTTTCTTTTCATTTTCGAGCTGCGCCCTTGGCTCGAAGCCTGGATGCGTCAGCGGAAAATGTTTTATGACAGAAAAGTCAATAAGTGTGTGACATGTGTTTACACGGACTTGAGGATGGTGTCGAGGCATCTCTCGAGGCGGCGGGAACACATTTAGAGCTGGGGAACCGTAGACTTCCAGCTCTGTCACAGAGGGGAGAAGGAGGGGCTGTCACGCCGCTCGCTTCTTCTTCCTCGACTGCTGGCCGAAATTCTGGGTTGGCTGCGCCTGGGCTGCAGCCGGAACCGGAGATTTTCTAGACCAGCTCGCCCTCGTCCCCTGCCTGGGCTGGGGACTCGGGGCGGACTGCGACCTCTGCGTTTTCGGTATTTTGAACCGAGCAGGGTTTGGAGCAGCTTGGACGAAGGGCTGCCGCTGCGAAGGCAGCAACTGGGCCCTTCGAGGGAGGCAGAGGTGGAGGGCCTCGTCCTCCTTCTTTTTCGACTCGCATCTCCTCTGCATGGAGGCAAGAGCGGAGCCGAAAATCCCCTCGGGAACGATGGGCATGTCAAGCACATCCTTCTTTTCCCGGTCTGGGAGGTTGGTGAGGTTGAGCCATCTAGCTCTTTCCTGCACCACCATGATCCCCATTGTTTTGCCCATGGCCTGGACAGCGCAGCGTTGGACACGGAGACAAATGTCTGTGACCGCGGCCAACTCATCCAGAACGGCCGGTCCAGGATTACTCAACATATCCTCACAGAGCTCCGCTTGGTATGCGGTTAGCAGTGAGGAAACGTTCAGAGCCCTGGCGGACAACGCTGCGGCTCTGTAGGACCGTTCAGTCATGGTCGACTGGAAACGGTCCACCTTCGCTGGCAGCGTGGGGTTCCTGCTTGGTGACGGGCCCATCCTCGGTAGGAGGTGGGCTGCCACCAGCAGTTCCATCGGCGGTATGCGGAGCAGGCCGAGCCTCTGCGGGCGAGACCATGGTGAGGTGTGGGGCTCCGTTCCCGCGTCTCTTGCCGCCACCGGGTCCCGGCCTGACACGGCGTGGGATCCCGGTTCCGCAACTGCCGCTGTTAGTGAGCCCCAGACCGACACAGTGAGGGGCTCAGTCTCTGCGGCGGACGCCCCCGTGTCTTGATTGCCAAACGGCGAATCAGTGGACATGAGGGAGTCCTGTTCCAACAAGCTAGCTTGGTGTGCTAGCCGTCGGTGGAGGCTCTTTCGGGTGAAAAGAGCACAATGCCTGCACGAGCCGGGGTTGTCGATAGCCTCCTGGGCGTGTTCCAGCCCGAGGCAGGACGAGCAGACCTGGTGTGAGTCTGTGCCTGCTATCTTCAACCCGCAGCCGCATGACCGAGCCTCCGAGTCCCTGACTCCTCTGGTGTGAGGGGGAGAGGCGTCCATCTTGTTCGCCTCGTGGCGTGGAGAGGACCCGCTCGTAACAGGTACGTCGTTGAGAGAAAAAGTGTTACCAACCCGTCCTTAATCCGGAGAAAAAGAGACGGTGTGGGTCCTTTGTTCTCAAAGAATATTGACTGGTGTGTCAATATACTTCTAATCCTTTTCTCCTCCGTGAGAGAGAAAAAGAAAAGCGTCCTTGCTACCGTGGTGTCGGTAGTAAGGGGAAGCTAGCTAGCAACAGCTGCGTAGCTAGCTTGAGAAAAATCAAAACCTTACCTTACTTTCCGGGGAAAGAAACGGCGAGGTCGATTTTAATACTAACTGGCGTTAGTATTACTGTCTTCTTGCGAAGCAGAAGGAGTAGCCGGCGAGAGCCCGTCGACCGAAATGGTTATATTTGGGTTCAGTCTGTGGACCGTTAAGCTTGTCCGGCTACTATAGAGATGTGCTCTGAAGCGAGAAGAGGTGTTTGAATGATGCATGCGTCGTGGCGCAAGCTACTTATAGGGGGTGAATTCCCTGACGCTGACGTCAAGATCACCAGCCAATCAGGATTGGCGTAATGAGATTGATGCTTCTGTTTGCTCCGCGATGAGGCGCATCCCATAGTGAGACACAGGGGCGGACTGGGACTACAATTCAGCCCTGGAAACTGACCCAGTCCGGCCACATGAAATGTCAAATGTTAGAAATCCGCTGTTTATTATTTAAAGTTTTACGTCCGATTCGCTCCTTTTTTCCTCTCTGTACACAGCTCCAGTTTGGGCATTGACCTGTCATCAGATTTCATTTTTAGTTGCTGCTGTAGCGGAAGTTTAGTACAATTATGTTTGATGAAATACTCCAAATCTCCACCCTCCACAATTGCACTTGCTTCAGTTGCTTGCTACTTTTTAAGGGCGGTGATACAGTACGAACTGAAGTTGATGCGATTTGATTGGATTGTGAGGCATGACGTGAGCGTCATCTGATTGGTCAATCCCTCAATTTTTTTTCACCAAGGGAAGCCCATTTCGGCTAGACTCCTCTCGCAACAGAGAGTGCAATCTACTGTTTCACCATAACATCTAGAGGGGCGCTGTTTCACTCTTTGTAAAATACTCAATGAGAATGGGGGAGAGACGGGCCGGCAGAATAATTACCGAAACTAAACTAAGTGTTTTTATTTATTTATTAATATTATAACTACAATCCAAAAAACAGGGGAAGCCTGGCTTCCCTTGTTCTCCAGGAGAAAACGCCACTAAGTTCAGGGGATAATTCTCACCCACCTCTTGCTCTTGCCCTGCACTTGTATGTGCCAGTTGAGCTGGTTCTTCCAGCAGCTCAACTCTGTCCCTCATCATGAACGCAGGAGGCTGGCTGTATATCTGAACTCGCGCCCTCATCATTCTCTTCATCATCTTGCATTTGTTCTAAGCTGCTGCTGATAGTGCTTGTAGCTGCCAAAAAGGTCTGTCAATTTGCGACATTTATATGCTTCACCTGCGAGTGACTTCACCTTTTTTTCTCTTGCCTTCTCGGCCCACCTTTTTCTTTTCGTTTTCTTTGATTTGTATCCATGTTTTTTCCTTCTCCCTGTCTGCCGCGGCGTCTAATCCCTTCTCTTCGTGTGGCCGGTCTTTTTTCTTCTTCGTGTGTTATTATTTGACAGATAAGAACCACACAACTGCATTAGCGGCCGCTGTCGCCCTCTGTCGGCCGTCAGCGCAACTTAATAGATGACGTTAAACCATTTTTCTTTAAAGGGCCGGCCGGCCGGCCGTCAACGGCTCTTCACGACTGGCCGTTCTGTGGTTCTCCAGATTCTACAGATGGCCAGTCCGCCCCTGGTGAGACATCGAACGGAGTGTTATGAATGAGAACTCCGTTACCGTTACTACATGGTGCGTTACTCCGTTAGTTTTTGTATATAGTCAACAGCCAGGCGAACAGAGATGAGAACTGTACTTAAGTACAGTACTTGAGTAAATGTACTTAGATACTTCCTGTGTCACATGTGGAGACGGGCTCTGGGCGTGTTTGTGTTGTTTACTAACAAGACTATCATGGCGGCGGCGGAGCTCAAGTCTAGTTTCTCCACCTGGAGATATTCTCACTATTTCACTTTTGTCGAGCACAAAGAAAAGAACGTTTTAGTTAAATGTAAGTTGTGTCTTGGCGGGTCAAAGAGCCTATCTACTGCCCAAACCAGTAATTCAAATCTCTTAAAACATCTGCAAAAACAACATGCTGGGACGAAGCTAGTAGCTAAGACCACAGAGACTCAGCCGACGCCACTCCACCTCCACCTAAGCAACAGCGGCTGGATTTTAACCAAGGGACTATAGAACACATGCAGGCTATTGCTACAGTGGAGTCACCCGCTTTCAGAGAGCTAGTTAGCATGATAGCATGTCCGGGCGGCACACGGCATATGGGACGGAAAACTTTTTCCAACTACCTGGAGAAAGAATATACAAAAATGGAAAGCCAGCTAATATCGATGCAATCCAGATTGCATATAATGCATGTCAAATTGATCAACAGATTGTATTATTCTCCAATGCAATAACAGTACTGAAATGAAGGCTATAAGGGCATTAATGGGAGCCCTTTTTGTAAGTAACTAAAACGTTACTTGTCACAGTAACGCATTACTTTTTGGTGTAAGTAACTAGTAAAGTAACTGAGTTATTTTTGAAATGAAGTAACTAGTAATGGTAACTAGTTACTGGTTTTCAGTAACTAGCACAACACTGCTGACCACTTATTTATTTGTTTCTCACCTTCCCCAGAGTTCTCCTGTTGTGCTTGGAAATGATCTCTTGGGATTTAGATTTTCTGCTTTAAGAGATTATCGAGCAATATACAGTACCAAAAATAAATTGTGTGTGTATTTTCTCTGTGCCCCAAAATGTAATATTGTTATAGAATTTAACTGACTTTAAATGTTGTAGCTTGATAGTGCCCCCCATTGTTGTATTTGTGTATCTGTGTTGATGCTCACTAAAAAGTCTCTACCACTTCAATTGCAGCCAGCATCAGAACATGCAGTTTAAGGACACATGGAAGGGTCACCTTGATTTATATTTGACATAAAATCAATGTCGGATATTTCTAGAGAGTTTAGGTCACTGATTGCAGTCTATATCCAAAACAGTGATATTTATGTCGTGCACCCCAAGATTGTGCAACCCCTTTTTCATTTATTTAATTAAATTAGCTTAACAGTAATTTCCTTGATTTCCAAAATCTATATAATCCCCAATAATGCAGGTGACAATCACACACATTTTTACATATGCATTGTGAAGTTTATGGCTAATTTAAGCAGCATAACATCTGATAAATGTAAGCAGCACCCGGGGGGAACTTTTGACATGGGATCAGTTGCGGCCCGGGTGGTCTCAGGAGGAAACTTCCGCCCACTCCTCAGACGCAATCTCGATGACGAACTGATTTACATTTTACAGGTGAGTGGTCGTTTAAATTGATCAATGTCAACTTCTTCACGCCGTGCTGTAATGGCGAGGGTTTACACCAGGGGCGTCACCTGGGGTAGGCATCCGGGGCTTTAGCCCCGGATGTTTTTTCATTAGCCCCGGACAAATTCTCCCTCAATAATATAATACATTAACCTACTTTACCTATAGGACGGACGGCAGGATTGTAATTTCCCATGTTCAATGAATGCAACACAGAGGCAAGACGACGCCACCAGACCAATCAGACAGTTGCATGGAAATAAACGTGTTTTATTGGCTGACAGGTACGTACCTCTCCTCTGTGACAATGTTTAAACTTTAAACTGTCAGCCCCGGACGCGGAGATTCTGAAGATGGACATTAGACATTTCTTTAATAAAAAAGACGGCAATTCTCAAGTGGCGGCTCACACAACAACCCCAGAGCCACCACCTGAGCCAGATGAACAAGGTATGTACCTGTCAGCAGGGTTGCCAACTCTCACGCATCTGGCGTGTGACACACGCTTTCACTCTCAATCTCACGCTCTCACGCTGCCCAAACTATTCTCACGCCAAAAACAAGAATACCGAAGACTAGAAACGGTTTTGAAAACTTTTGTCAGGTAGTGATCGTCCTCTCAATAGAACATCTTTGATAATGTCTTCTGGCCAATCAGAATCACGATAACGGCGTGGTGTTGTTGCAGGAAGTCCCGACGGAGAATACTTTTGCTGTAGTACATCTCTATACATCAATACAACATTACGTGTTGATAGAAATCAACACGTAATGAAATAAGACCCCACGGTTTGATGAGTGATAGGTGTGTGGGCTGTCTTTCATTTTGACACACAGAACAATGGGGGCTATCCACCCTTATCCACAATGTAAAGTAACTCACAGCCTCTTCCCTCTTCTCTCTGTGAGGAGCAGCAGGTTCAGTTTTCAGAACAAAGTAACACAAAACTAAAATGGCATTCATTTTTTTTAATATGTCGTGTAGTAATAGATTTATTTATTTCTCTTCTCAAGAGAGTACCAGAATGTGTATTTTATGTTAGTATTTAAAAAAATCTCATGGGGGAGAATCCCCCCAGACCCCCCTGCAGGGGTTGGGTTTTCAGCATGTCAACTCTTTCACCTGTGGGAAAGTTGCAGGATTGGCTCCAGGTCCTCCTTTTTATTTACTACAAGACAAATGTGCCTTTTTATTTCATACAGTTCAATTTGGATTGAGACAGGGAAATAATCTAAACCTCACGCGTGGCGTTTTACTGTCAAGGGGGGCGTGTATGTAATTACATTGCAAATACTGACTTGAGCCCCACCACTGTATGGGTTAGCCCTACCATAGATTACCCAACACAAATACTCTGGAGCCGCCACTGCCGACCCGTATTGCGCATGCGCAGATCTAAGATCCAGTTGAAATTATAACAAAGTAAAAGTCTGCTGCTTATTGTTCTACTAGGCCAAAATAGAGTCAAAGAGTATGAGAGTGAGAGTGTGTTAATTAATATGTTTGGCAGTTTAGAGTAAGTCTGTAGATTTGTTTGTGTGTGCGTGTGTTTCATGTATAGGCCTCTCACGATAATTAATTTTGTTGGACACATTTTCCCGGAAATTATTGCGATAAACGATAATATTGTCGGCACCGTTGTATGACCATTTTAGACCACTTACATAATGATAATATATAATAATAATTCAAGTACATCCTTTCAAACTGCTAGACACATCCTCATGTAAATGGAAATGTATCGAGTTCATTTTATTTATCGTACGATAAGTCAATTAATTGCTTATCGCGACAGGCACACAATAAAACAGTGGAATCAAACATGTGTTTGACTTTCATTAGTGAATGAAACTGTGTGTCCTTTATAGTCTGTGTCCAATATTGTGTATTTGTATACTGTATATTGTATATATATCCTATATATATGCTATGGTCCCGCTGCTGACACGATAGCAATCATTTTGTGCGCATATGTGTAATTAAACCCATGATATCAAAATCTCACTCCAGCCAGGTACCCAAAGTTGGCAACCCTGCTGTCAGTAAACTTACAAGTAATGCGAACATGTAAGCAAAGCATACATTATAGCTACGTTGACGTTACTTTGAATCGCGCGGGTAAGCTAAACCGTTAGCAAGTAGCTATAGCTAGCCAGATATATTAAATAAACACTTTGTCATACAATCTAAATGTTGTGTTTTTTAGCGTTACTTGGTGATTTCAAAGAAAGCTCTCTGGGAAATGTTGACTTACTGTCTGTGTTCGACATGAAGCTAGAAGCTACCTTACACAGTTGATCCTGAGTCCTGTCAGTTAAAGTGTTTCATAGTTAGCTTAGCTAAGCATCAACCTAGCACTGAAATATACAGTATATATGGATGTTATGTGACAGTATTTCTGAGAAAAAGTCAGCTGAAATGGTGGCATAGTTGCCACTGCTTTACGTGTCGACAGCATGTTTGAACGTATTTGCAGCAATAAATGTGGCTAACAACACGTTTAAATGTGCAACCTCTTTTTGTGACAGATTTTGCATGAAAATATAATTCTTCTGATTTATATTTCCTATTGACAGCTAGTTTCTATGTGAACATTATGAGATGGACAGCCAGCTAACAAGCTTTATATACAAATATTTCAGATCAAAGCCAATCCAGTGGGGCTCCTGAAAGGGAGCAAGGGACACTATGCTCCCAAATATTAAGCCTTGACCCCCATCTTAAAATCGATATGATCAAAAAATGATCTGCATTGTCGGAGGCCTTTTTTCCTCATTATCATGTCAAATTGTACAGCTTTCCTTAGTGTTGAATGCAGAAAGATGACTATATTAGAGTATTAAGTGAAAATGACTATATTAAAGTTTTAAGTAAATATATTAAGTGAATTACTCAAACTGCATTTGTATAGGAATGATTCTGTCCTATTGGCAGATAACTACTCTAACCGTGATATCTACAAGAGATGTAAATTTAACTATTTTCAATTGGTTAGTATTACATTTTGTGACAGTGTGGTGACACTCATTTTAATGAAGTGTGTATCTTGAAATTCATTTATTTGACAGAGCTGGAAACTGATACATACTTGTTACAACAGACAAGAACGACAATGGAGACAACAATGAACAGGAACACCAGAACAGACAAGAGTCAATGGGTAACATGACTGATTTAGGGACTGCAGATACAGGGCCAAGGCAAGTGAGACATCACTGCTTTCCATCCAGCATGTTTGGCCAGCAAAAGAGATCATTTCAACCGCAAACAGCAAGAGATGAGGGATTATTATTTCCTCCTTCCATCCCTTTTTTCTGTTTAATCTGATTACTAACAACTTCTAATAATTTGACATAGTTTATGATTTAATTGGAAAATGAAGTGTTTTTAAATAATAAACCCGTTTCTGATTCTGATTCTTTGATTTCTTTTTGACATATGGGTGTTGAGAGATGTGTCCATATCTCTTAATGTTGCTCTCAAAGTGCACAAGATTGATGCTTTTAACTTCAATATTTAAAAAAAGTCTTCCTGGGGGACCCCAGAGGAGGTGAGTTCCCCCCAAAATAGCACTTTATCTCTGCTTATGTAACTCCGGTGTAGTGTCCCCTCGTCAACAGATCACTCAGAGCTGATTACTTTCCTGCATTTCAATGAACAGCATATAAAAAGGACACATAAGCTGCATTGCTTTAGAGATCCTCTCATGCTATCTCTTTTACAAAATAAGTGTCCAGTCAACAACAAAACATCAGTGATCGTATAGTGGTAGTATATTCACAAGCAATGTGAAACATTAAACTTATACAAACTGGTGTACAAAACTCATATACCTGCGTTGGTCTCCTGGAGTGTCTCTACTCTTTCTTCTCCACATCTCTTGTCCACCATCAGAGATTGCAAACATTTCAGAAACAGCTAGAGGTAGGGGACAAACAACTTGTTCGCTGGGCATGTCAACAACCTCCCTGCTTTGATCAAGACTTTAGGGAGCCTTTCAGCCCCTCTAGTAAAGGGACTGGAAAGCAAGCTTTGAACATGCAGTACCATCTACATGCTGTCATGTTCCAGACACTGCTCTCAACCACTCAGGGCCTGCACAAATACCTGCAGAAAGAAACAATTGACTTGGTGCAGGCAGTAGATTACAAAACAGCAGTTGAGAACACACTGAACAGTTACCGAAGTAACGAGAAAGCACATGAGGTCTATGACAAGACCAAGGCCCTGTGCAATGATCTTGATATTCCTGAAACTGTGACACAGAGGAAGAAGCGTAGAAACATGGAAGACTTTGTAGTCGAGGCATCATGTGGAGCAATGTGAAACATTAAACATAAATAAACTGGTGTATAAAACTTGCATACCTGCATTTAAATGGACAGCATAAAAGGACTCGTGAGCTGGGTTCTGGTGCTCAGATTAGCTATTGATGAGCACGTTGATAAATCATATAAAACAAATAGCCAATCACACTCAAAACATGTTGCTGTGACTGTGAGCATTAAACAATTAACATTAAACTAAACAAACACAACAGTACGTTATTGTCCTTATAAAATAAAAACATACATTTTGTCCACCGAGATAATACAGGCAACTTACCCTCAAGAGATCCTAACGTGTTATGAGAATCTCCCACAATCCATTGCCGTAACAAAGCTAATGCAGGCACTAGTGCTGTAGCAACGCGTCGACATCGTCGACGCGTTGCTACAGCACTAGTGTCGACGACATATTTCCGCGTCGACGCGTCGCTACACACACGTGGGTCACCCAAAGCAACAAGCAGTTCGCAATCGCACTTCAAACACAATGGAGACTGAAACGGCTACCACCTCCTCCTCACAGGATTGCGCACGAAGCCCCCAAACGAAAACATCTCGCCCTAAGTCTTCAAAAGCATGGGAATATTTTAAAGTTAGTCCAAAACGCAAAGATATTTATATATTTATATCTCACTGAGACTGCTGCATAGCCTAGCAGAAGCAGCAGCTAGCTGTGGTGGCTACCATTAGCAGCTAGCATTTGCTCTCCGATTTTTACATAAAATGGAATTAGGGATTATAAATTCAATCATTTTTTTATACATAGACGTTAAAAACCTATGGATTAACCGATTCAGCCGCGTTTTTTCTCATTTTATTGCCATTGAACACGTCTTTTGATCAGATTACGGTGGTGAGACGATCTCCCGAGAAGCTCTGTGAAGGTACGTGTTGTGATGAGTGTATTTGCTTCCCCTGTCGCGAGTCCGGATCACTCAGTGATGATACTATATACCTACATAATCTGTGGAGTCTCAGCTTTAATCGGATATATTGTATGTGCAGCTACGATAAGTAATAAGGGTACTTTTATCTTGAGTTCTGTGCCAATGTCCGTTAGCATTTTTCGCTCAGGGGTCATTTAGATGCTTCTTATGAGACTTGTGTTTTGTTTTGGTAAACATGGTTTGTATCGTCAGTTAGCTGAGATTATTTCCGTTAATCTGGTATAACACATTAATAGGTTCTTAGATATTAAGATCCCCTTAGACACAGTATCGTGAACATTTTTTTTTTTACATTACGTTTTTTATGAAATGAACAACAGACAAATAATCGTTAGATTAGTCGACTAATCGATCAAATAATCGCCCGATTAATCGTTTTCAAAATAATCGTTTCCCCCCAGCACTAGCAGGCACACGTTTGTGACACCAGATGGCGCAATTGTGTATGTGCGTGTGGGGAGTCTTGCAGTAGAACATTTGACTGTAGCGCCGCCACTGTGGGCTAAGCCCCGAATGTTTCCAGGTCCAGGCGACGCCCCTGCTTTACACACATCTTTAAACATCGTTTTGAACATTTCTGTGGAACTTTATAAACTTTGATATTGCGACGTTATCGGCAGGTAAGCCTATATGCCGACCATTGCAGGTGTTTGTGTTAATGTCAGCTGAGTACTGTCTTGAGGGCAGGTTAGTCGCCGCACCGTGGATTTTAATACGATGCTTTGATTGATTGCTCTGTTTCTTAATTGATGCTGGAATTGTACAGATGTCTATATTTATGATGTGGTATTATCCTTTAACATTTACAAAGAGTCACTCTGATTTGTATCTCTCTGTCTGCTTTTTTCCAAACTACAACCATCACATGTAGTGCATTTTAAAGTTGTTTAGCACATAACATTTAGGAAAATTAAATACAAAAGTTGTAACGCAGTATACCCAGGCTGTAGCCTTCTCCCAAAAGATTTTTGTATTACCAGGGAGATAGGCAGGGAAATGCATCCTTGTTGGACCGGAGACCAGCAGTGCATCTTGAAGCTAAGCTTTTGGAAGCAGCCACCCAGAAGAGCTGCCTGAAGCTAGAATTATACTGCTCCACTCTCAGAGTCAATCTTAGCTGTGGGGAGTGGGTACATTTGGCCTCCTTAAGCAGGCTCAGCATCCGACACCTGCTGCAGTCTTGGGTTACAGGTGCTTGTTGTCCCTTCAGGGCATTAGTTAGCATTAACAGCTCAGACCATCTTCCAGAAGCAAAGGCCTATAGGAGAGACAGGAAGGAAGCAAATGGATGTCAAGAGTTATCTGATGGATTGCAGGTGGTGGGGGATACATGTCACGAGATAAGTGGTTGTTAGAAATGGCATTTACCATTAAGTAAGCTTTGATATGTCCTTGGGAGCTGAGATATTTTAGAAGATATTTCTGAAATGCGTTGAGAGTTTCTACAGCACTGAACATTGTATACTACTCTTATCGTGTGATGAGCAATATACAGTACTTAAATCCTCAAAATACACAGTGCTTTGTACATATAGGCAATACATTATTGAGATTTCTGTTACAATGCAACAGTAGAGAACTGTGATAAACACCTTCAAAAGACAATGTCCAACTGAAAATCTTTGGCAGCCTTTTCCTCGCCTGCCTTCACTGTCAGGAGCTTTTCACAGTCAGCGTTAAGTGCTTGGGACTGAACATGAGGGCCATCATTGTCTGACATCTTCTGCCAGTGCCACCCTTCCCCATCCTCTTTTAGATGCAGAGTCAAATTCTAAGCAGTGTTTTTACAGTGTCAAAGCCCCGTGTCGATGTTGCTTCAAAGACAAAGGCCCAGGGAAGTCCTGGAAAAGTCAGATCCTGCTCTTTTATGCAGTCACTCGGAAGACAGTGCCGCGGAGAGTTTCTGCTGTGGCAGGACTTTTCTGAGAGCACTGAGAGGGAAAAGAAAGGACACCGACCAAGGTCAGTGAACAGACTTTCCCAAAGGTCACAGTGTCCATTCACATACCAATTTACATTGATCAGCACTCTCCAAAGTTGTTTATGCACCAGGACTTTCGCCCCGAATCCCTACCATACATCAACTACAGACTGAATCCAACATCAAGACAAATCTAAAACCCTCTTTTATATGGGCAACAAAAGCTGCAGCAGTTTTTTTCTCACTGTGCCGTTAGACACCGTTTAATTTTTCCTCCCCAAGTTTGGTTTGCATTTGATGTAGATCAAAGTACTACACATTTCACAAAGAATCAAGCTGTGAATCCCAGCGGTCACTTAAAAGCATTGACAAAATAAATATATAAAGGAGGTTGATAGATTAAACTCGACATGTATTCAGTCAGTCCGTGTTTCAACGTTGTGGAGCTATTTGTCTAATTAATGTATCAATGTTAACTAGTTCAGTTGGGGTAAAGTGAATAATTAATGTAATGACTTAATCAGGTTTTATCCTTTGTTTTATTGGGGAGCCCAGTGGTCCTTTTTTTCCCTCGGTGCACCTTCATTTGTTTCCCCAGGATACTGGATATTAGACTTTCATGTGCACCACCGTCAGCTGAATATATACATGACACACACATAAGCCCATGAATATGGAAATTGTGCAAATAGGGTTGTGAATGACTGACAGGAAAGTTAGATTTTTCCTGGTATGTTATACAATAATTCAGTACAGTGTCCAAGCATGAGTCTGGAAATATTCCTCTTATCATATTCATTTGTCTACAAAATACATCATAATCATAGCTAACCTATTAGTATTGCCTAATGTCTATGTATTTAGAGTCTAATGAATCCTTTACCGCTGTTATATAAAGCACATGAGAGATTCATAGAAGCAATGGTTTTGGTCGTTCACAGGATTTGTTTGCAATAACAAGAAATGAAACAACATCTTTATCCTTATACTCGATGATCTTGTGCATGAAATCCATTGGTTTCTAAAGAAAATGTCATTTTGTTCTAACAGGTGGCACACTGACATGGTCCTGATGTTACCATAGATTATCCTAAAGATGATGAAACTGCAAATGTATGATAATGAGATTCACACTGAGTAGCAAATCTGTTTGCTTCAGATATGTCAGTGAACTGTCTTAGAACAGCAGCTGCTGACCTGTCACGACGACTCTATCAAACAAGACAAAGTGTCCAATCTCAGCATCCGCTTCAGCTCCAAACGGTGTCATATCATTTGAGTTATGATAGTACAGTTTAAAAAGTGCAACCTTAAACTTGGTTAGACTCTGATTAAATATAAGCAATGTGTATTGAGCAGAGAGATATTGACGGAGGTTAGAAGAGATGGAAGAAATGGCTGCAGGGACGGTGAGAGAGATGATATCTGCCGAGTGATTTAGATGCAGAGCAACAGGGACGGAAACGTTGAGAAGCCGGGCGATGCATCATTGATTGGCACTCTCATAGAGCAAGGACAGATTCCAGATCAGCACTAAGGAGTTTGATTCAAAGTGTATTGACAAGTGTTCCCTCGTGCTTGGGAAGGGAACGATGTGTTTAATTAATGTGCGAAACAAAGGGTGTTTGTTAAAGGATTAAGTAGGGCCAGGGCAGAGGGGATGGGCGAAATTGTAACACAAACTGTAGAGAAGCTCGGCAGTGTCTACAATCAATACATTAATTATGGTAACGGGTGATACTCACACACAGAGATGTTGATGACAGTCCTACTTGGATTAATGATTTTACCGGGAATCGTTCCTAGCACAACGCAAATGCTCCAGAACCGTGACATTAACAGCATAGCGTATCTGGTGTACGACTGTTTAAACGTGTATTGATGGACCATGGTAAATGGGTTAAGAGACAGCCAGCGAAAAATGAGTGGCAGCACCATAAACAATCAAACATTTAATTGTACATTCCATTCCACTTAGCAACTCGGTTGGATGAAAATAATCAATTTTAAAAGCCACTGAGTTTAGTCCCAGGAGTGCAGAATCTGGTTCTGGATAAATTCAATGTGTGGTAGATACCATCATGTTGAAGCCCTTAATACTTCAGCTGTGCACAAAAATGATTGCATTTCTGAAACCCCCTCTTTATATTTTCCTACAACTCTCAATTCCATTTCTTATTTTTTCCCTCTTCATTTCTCTTCAAGCATTACAAAACACAGCAGAAACCTTCTGAGACAATACAGTATGGCACAGATTGATTATAGGGCTCTACTAATGCATTGGAGACCGCCACATTGTACGGAAGTTGCTGAGGGTTGAGGGGAAATGGATAAATCTACCAGTATATACTTGTCTGATTGCACTGCACAAACAGCTGACTGTACCTTTTTTTTCTGTGCTACTTTGGGGAAAATCTAAATTAAATAATGAAACATTTTCTTATACGCAAGAAAGTTTGTACATGGTAATGACTACAGTTTGTATACATCTTAAGCTGTCTATCCAAAAGCTGCTTATGAATTCTCTTTTGTATTTTTTCATCAATCTGACATCCTACACTGAAATACTTCTTCAGGGGTAATATATCACCAAGCAACTGCTGCAACAGCTTACTGAGAGAAAACTATCAACGACACAAAATGAAATCACAACTCATTCATTTGCAAGGCCATTAAGCTTCACCTCTAACATAGTTTGAGTGTAAAGTTAAAGGAATTAATATCTACCATTTTTCCTACTTATCACCGTATGGTTGGTTGGTATGTTTTGCGTTCCTTGGTTCGGATGTTAACATAACATGACTGCAACATTTTACAGAGGCAAAACATAATCTATTTTGTTGGATTAATGAGCCCAGAGATATTCTGTTAATTTTGACGTTCATGTTTTTGTAAGGGCCCGAGAGCTAGTACCATAAAGCATCTGTCAAAAGATTTCACACCAGTGTTTGTAATCCCGAAAGACATAGAACAATCAGCAAACCACGTCCAGAAATGAATATATTTACACGTAGTGCAAGTTGTCCTTGTACTTTAAAACGTGCTCCATCTGTTGCTGCTGAGCTCTTGTCAGAATGGAGATTCTTCTTTTCTTTCCAGGCAACTATCTTTTATTCTGATGTTCAAGGATTTTACCAATGTTTCTCCAGCAGCCTTCAGCCTGTCTATTACATGTTATCTGAAAAGTTAGCTTGATGTTTTTCTTCTTCATGGAAGTCAAATGTGAACACCCTGACCTTTGCACCTTTACTTTCTGCCTTAATACATCTAGCACGCCACTTCCTGCTATAGAGCAGAACATTGGCATTGGACGTAAACTGCGAGGTGTAGAATTGAACATGAACATGTACTTTCTTTTTCTTTTTGTGATACATACTGATTATCTTGATATTCCTTTTTTTTGGCCCGTTATCATTTACCATTCTTTTTCAATCTCAATGGCTAAAATACATATTTTCCTCACATATCTATAATTGCAGGAACAGCGCGTGCACTGTGCGATGACACACGCAGGGGCGCCGTAAGGGGGTGAAAAGTTAGGACGATTCTAAGGGCCCGTGACTGACAGGGGCCCCAAACTATTTTAGAACATTAAGAAAAAAAAGTTTAAGTAACCAATGTAATATATTTTCCTGGGGCCCAACACCCATGGCGGCGCCCCTGGACACAAGACACAGTGGTTTCTGTCAACCTTTTACATTAGCTGTGGAAATTGAAGGTTAAATGCTAACTTACTCAATGTTCTGCTATTATTGCTGCAAATAAATGCTCAATTATATCCGAATTTCCGATGTGGATGTTATACAAAAGAAGTCAGTCTTGAACATTGAAAAATAATCAATAATGTCATATTCCTAAATTAATTTATTACACACAAATATAAATCTCCGGATATTACAGTGCCTGGATGTTTTGTAGTGTAGTCCCGGATATAGACATCATAGTTTCACAGCTGTTTCTTTTTTAATTAACATTTTTTATGAGACAAGAGATATTTTGAGAATCACGCGACTTCACGTGCACCGTGTGCTTTTGACCGCTGTGCCAAAATCACATCAGCTCGCTCCGTCCCCGGGGGCACAGATTTTTGGCTCTGACCAGTGGACACATGTGATTATTCTGCTGCCTGAGCAGCTCTGTCACTGTGTGCGTGTTTGTATGACTAACATCACAATATGTACTATAGATTGGCCTTCTGTACACATGTAAATCAGGCAACAAGAGTTAATAAATATTGTTGGTAGCTTCTACAAACGTGGCTTTAGAGATATTATTTCAGCACCGTGGCTGATAAAAGGTATTCAAGTGTTTACTTCTATGATAGATGTGAATAATGTGCAGACAAGCAAAGGTTTAGAGATAAAAGAAAAATACATTGCATCAGTAAACCTTGACACAAGCAGCCTGATTGATTTGTAATCTATCTTTCCAGAACTATATATCAGTGCCATGGTGATAATACACTGCTGGCTGCCAACATAATATTTTATTCATGGCACCAATTCTGCAGCACAGGATGCTTTGCAATGCCAGACACATCCAATCAAGACATTGTTCCACAACTCTGCAGAGGTTACCAAGTAAGAGTACAGAGCAAAGGAGGCCCATTTGTAATGAGCTGAAGTTGAATGCAGAGCGGGTTAGAGGGAAACGAGATTGAGGAGGAGAAAAAGATGGTGCAGGATAGGAATGGATGAGCCTGTGAGAGCGGATTGCGTCAACGATAAGAGGTGGTCAAATCAATTCTGGGCGAAATGAGAAAGATTGATTTGGGAGTGAAACAAAGAAAATAATGACCAGGGCATGAATGAAGGAAGGGATGGAGTGAGAAGGCCGTCAACATTGCAACAAAATCAGTGGACATGTAAAACAAAAAGGAGCTTCTTAATAATTTTCCATCTTTCAGTTTTCCTTTGAATCTGATTTTATCATTTTTTTTCATCACTAATATGTGTTTTAATATCTGAAGCTTAGCCATGATTTCTTAATTCCTGAATTAATTTTTCCACTCATCTGTTTTTACTTACAACTCATAGTAAAATAATCTGTCCGCAGTGGTTATATGAATAAATGAAGAGGTCTACAGAAGAAACAGCGGCATTGTTCACTCGCCTCCTCCTGGCACCACGGCTGAACTGGCTGCTTCTTTTATTTGACAGTGTCCTTGTTTGATTTTTTATTTTCTTACCCGTAGGAACCTTGGCGAGGCAATTAAAGGAATCATTCTGAGGATCCCACATGGCTAAATAGTTAATCATAGGGAAATTATACATACATTTATTAAAAATGTATTATCTTGATTATAATAACTGCTGCTTTATTGATAATTGTGAAACTTGATCACATACATTTCTGTAAAACAAGCATTGATTTTAAACCTATGGTCCTTGTGTTTTGGCACAAAGTGGCCTTTTGACCTCAGCTGACATTCACACTGTGAGACACGAGTGCTTTTGTGGATCAGCTAAATGTATTATTGAAAACGTTAGTTCTGTCTGTCTCTTTGGCCCTTGCTCTCTTTCTCCCTCCCTCCTCCATTTACTCTCTTTTTACACCTCAGGCAAAAAGCGAGGTTGCTATCCTCATTAACCTCCCTGACTCTCTCCAGCTCACCTCAGGCCAGCTCCACCTTACGCTGCGCTCATTACTGCTGAATCAAGCTGGGGAGACGGGGAAGTGAAGCTGGGAAGCAGAGAGAGTAAAACATTTCTGAAACAAACACTCTGCTGGAAAGGAAGAATGTCATAATGGGTGTCAGAGATGGAAATGAAAAGAGTAGAGAGACAACAACTGGGTTCAAACCTAAATGAAAGAAAGGCAGAGATAGGGAGTGATTTGCTTTTAGTAAATGAAAAACGGACAAAAGAAACAGAGAGATGGACGACAGGGGCAGAGAATACATTAGGAAACTCAGGAGTGGCTAACATGATGTGTGAGCCAGTCATAAGCAGACATGTTCAAAGCTTACAACCACGGCACTTGGCATGCTTATCCATGATAGATATCTACCTGCAGATACCAGTTATTCATCAATGCCACATTTCTGCTGTGAGACTACCAATTTATGCTCGGAGCAAAGAGTGTCATGGCCTCCCCTATAAAGAGTCTGACTGGACTTAACCCAACCAAAGTGCTTTTGTTGTAGACCCTACTGCTGCTGCCGTATGGCTGAGTCAGAGTTCAATAATCCCTACAAACGTATCATTGATTAATGAGTCGCTGCATTATGTACAACAGCTCACAAAGTACTGTTGATGATAATGAAGCAGACTATTATTTCTCCCAACCATGCAGTGAAAAGTTATTTTTTTGCTGCATATTTGTTTCAAGATGTAAAGGATATCTCTATGATTAATTGCCACAAGAATGCTCTTGAAGTACTATCATTAAGACATTTTTAATTAGAAAGGGATGCTTTGCTGCGTGAGACACAGCACTTATTCCCAGACTCTGGGAAAACGACTGAGCTCAGCAGCAAAGGCCTCCTCGTGGCCAGAAGGCAACCAGCGGACGCTAACTAAGGCACTGATGTGACATGAAACAGGACGGGCCTATCGGACATCAGTCTACACAATAAAGTAATTACACTGATGATATTTTGTGTCATTGTACTTCAATAGCCCATGTCAGTGACAAAAAGTCAATGTTGCAGTGCAGTGATGGAAATTTGATGGAGTGGCGAATTAAATAGGACGAAAAATGGCAGTTGCATTTTGAAAGCCATAAAACAGAGGGAGAGAGGCAGCAGACATGTTACATTCCATCATCTATTACAGCTCGGCTCGTGGTTTTGATCTGGCTTCAAGGCCGCACTCTCTCACGCTCAGGCTCCGTTCGCTTCTTAAAAGGCGACTCGCCCGCTCTGTGCTTCATCATTCATTTGCTATCCCTCATCCGTCGCCTTTGGGAAACACATCCATGTATATAAATATGCTTGCATGCCCACACGCACTTACCCACACACTCATCCTTTGGTTAAAGTAATTAGCAGCCTTCACCAAGATGGAGCACAACATTGACATTTGACCTTCAAAGTAAGAAACCTTCAGTTTTTCTATATATTTTTCTTCTATCCAGTTCTTCCATCTCCTGGCTGACTCTCCTTGGCGTTCAGATTCAGATGCAGTTCCTCCATTTCAAGGTACTTAACAACCGTGGTGTGTTGCTGTGGCAGAAATCATCAGTGAAAGCAATTGTGTGCTTAAAATGGATGAAACAACTTCAACTTGTGAGGCGCTAACAAAAAGGCGTGTAGTGGAAATTAGCCAAATAAATGGGTAATGCTTAATAAATCAATTTCCTTGAATTAGATGTGTGAGGCTTGTTTGGTTTTCTCTCAGTTTAGAAAGTTTACACAGGATAACATAACGTCTAAAGTACAACAAGTGGAGCTTTAATGTCAATCAACCTCAGTCATCTTCCACTGACCCACCTCTTCCTTCTCTTCCCTTCTCATCTTCTTCATGTCGATCAAACTTCCTAACCTCCATCCCCCTACCGTTTTCCCACCATGCAGCTATCAATCTCCATCCATAATCCCCTACATGAATCATCCATCCAATTCTCCTCTCATTCCATCTATAGTTGTCCATTTATCCGGGGGCAGGGGAGCTCACATCACAATTTCCTTTCCAGATTCTCCCTTTTCTTTTCCCTGCTTGTTCCATAAATTCCTCTCCCTCCTCCTTTTTGTTTCCTTGCACCTCTTTGGATAACATCACTTGGAGGACAAGCCTTTTGAGACCCAACGCTCTCATTCACTCTCCCCCATCTCACTCTCCTTCAATCCCTCTCTGTGGGGTTCTCTGAGGGACAATGATTACAACCAAGTCACTTCCGCCCCTGCCATGCCAATTAATGCGTTGGGCTTAAAGATGGAGCAAGGGGGACGAGGGGAAAAGTGTCCTTTCCCGCATCTCAATACATTACCATACTAAACAGGAGCCAGCACAACTGGTAGCTCTACAGCAGACACTTCAGGGACAGGTTCACCCAGCCGGATGCACCCCAAGTGGTCAAGAACTTCCCGCTCCTGAAACAAGCTCAAGAAGGTGTCCTTTTATATTTGGCCATACCATCAAGGCGCCAACATCTGACATTATAGTACTGGTCTTCTTTTTTCTCTGTTAATTTGGTGTGAAATCACTGTCATTTCAGCGCGGGTGCTCAAGGTGTCTCAGTGACTCTGACTGTGTGTTATAGGTAGGCTCAAGCATATACTTATTGAATATAAGCTGATACAGTAAAAACGTCTGCAGACATATGCTACAATGTATTTGCTGCACAGTGTGGTTAGGTTACAATCAATCAAACTAACCTCACTGTTCCACCCCCTGATGAGTAATGATGCACTCTGTGGCATCGCGGCCAGTTAATCACACTCTAGGATGCATCATGACCCCATCATGCCTCCAGCATCCCTGATTACAGTGGTTCTTACATTTCACCTCATACTTAAGGAAACCGAAGGGATTGACGATTCTATTTGTGCTATAACTGCACCATGACAGCGAGGCAAAGCTTGTTATCTCAGTACAAGACAAACGACACGAAAATGGTCACTCACATGGTGGTCATAAAAAAAACAGAGACGATGAGAGCGTAACATTTTTGCAGAAATGATTGGGATTATTAAGTCAAAAGTGAATTACCATAACTGGTTGCGGCAGCTATGAGAATCTTCACTTAGAAAAAATGCAGAGACTGAAGGTAAAAACAGAAGTTCGACAAAAGGTCACAGCTCTACGATAACGGCTCTAATTAGTGTTGCTGTCCAAGAACATGAGGTCTTCCTCTTAAGCACAAAGTATTGAGCTCATCTGTGAGTATAAGGGTCTGGAAGAAGCTTTGGAAAATACACTCTTTCTCTGCTTATTTTAAAGCATATTACTACATTTTCTTTTACCAGAACATACCTTAAAAGATGTCCTGTTCATTGCATTATATATATAGAAATGTATTCATTGGGATAAACCCCTTGAGATAAATCATCTCGTTTTCAAGGGGGTCCCGACAATAGCAACAACTTAAAGACATACATATACAAAAATACAAAATGCAAAACATGACACACAAGACAAACCACATACAGTCTGTTAAGTAAAATTCAAGCAATGCACACAATCATTACAATTTGAGACAGTCAAGCAAATCAGTTTCATCAATATCAGTTATAACAAGTACAGACCAGTTGAAAGTGAGATGATAATGCATGTTTAAATAAACCCAATGATGCAAGAGATCTAATAGCAGCAGGTAAAGTATTCCAGTCTGTTGGGGCTTTAAACATGAACGCTCTTCTGCCAATCCATTTTTTTGCAGAGGGGACAGAGAAATAAATCTGAACAGAATGTCTAACTTGATGAATTGGTGAGTAGGGTACAAAATACTGCTTTAAATAAGGGGGATAGTTAAGATAAATGCATTTAAATATCAGCTGAAGCCAATGCATGTGTCTTCTTACATTTAAAGAAGGCCATTTAAGTTGGTTATACATTGTGCAGTGATGTGTACGTCATTACTTCCTCTTTAATCATTTCCCTTTGAACTGTGCCTCGTGTGTTTCACATTACTTTCCCTTCAGCTTACATTTGAATTGCACATAAACATTTCTTACATTAAACATGGACTTTCCTATTACTGTCTGCTCCACTTTTTTTCTTTCTATATTCCACCAATATGGTTTATATTGAAGTGAGTGTCCACTGTCAGTCTCTGTAAGTCTTCTTGGTTAGTCTCTGCGAGCCCTCAAGTCCAACTAAATGCTTGTATTACTTTTACACATTGATGCAATATTAATACAGCTGTTCATTTTGTATTCTCTGCAGTGTTGCCGCACAAATATTAAACACTGAGATAATAATGCGATACAATAAATCAATGACACATTAAAAACATTTCATCAGACTTAATAACCAAGATAACTCTAACCTGAGCGGCCAGAAGATAAGATAAAGAGATAATAACGGGCTTGTGTCCATTTCAGTTTATTAAAACCATCTACTCATAAAATAAAATCTATTAAATGCATAATCATTCATTTTAGTTGCTCCAATATTATGGAAAAATGCCACCCACTTTAAAAAAAGCATTTGTGTCACCAAATTGGGGCAGAATGTGTTAGAGTTTAGAGGTTAGCAGAGGACAAAATGAAATGCTTTTAAAGATATTAAATTATGAGTTTTGTGCTGCTTTATTTGTACATGCTATTATAACTAATTGGCAATTTATCAACCCCTGTTTTTCTTTCATATGTACCCTGCTTCACCTAAAACCCTATGAACTGAATACACAGATTACTTGTCCTGTCAAAAAATCAAATAGTATTGTTTCTTTGTATTTTTTGGACCACAAAGAAACAGATTTATTTAGTTAACACCTCAGGACCTAAGCAAGAGGTTTAAAAGCATCATTGTTAGGATCTGTCTGTGTTGTAGTTTTGTATGTCTGGTTATGGGTATTTTCATCCTTGTATATTGTCTGGTCCTTCTTCCTGTGTTTTTCCTCCTGTCGTTAGTTTCCCTGGTGTGTCTAGTTGTCTGATTGTTTTCACCTGTGGCCCTTGTGTTTCTCCTCCCCTGCCCGGCTGTGTCTCGTCTTGTGATTACCCCTTCCTGTATTTAGTCTTGTCTCTTCCTGTGTTCACTGTTGGTTTGTCTTGTGTTGTGAGTAAACTGCGGTGAGTGTTCTGTTCTGGCTCTGAAGATTGTAGCCTTGAAATAAAGGAATTATTTTGTCACTTAAATCTGCATTTGGGTCCTGCTTCCTGCACACCGTAACAATCATATTCTTTGGACTCGTGTTTTTTCAACCCTGCGCAGGAACAAACGCTTCTTCTGGGTATACTGCTAAACAGGAAAACAACTGTACTTTCTATATAACAAACAATCAGTATGTGCCAGTTGTGTATCTACAGAAAGTGTTATTTTGTTCTTTGCATTTGTTTTAAATGCCAAATGCAGCACTATTTCTGTATGCTGATGCACGTCAGTCTTTCCAAAATGAAACACATATTGCTCCTCTGTCTCCTTCTGAGCCTGCTCACTGTGCTCAGGATGTCACACAGTGTGATGGGAGCAGGCGAGGTCTGAGGGTAATTGGCTTTGTAAAATCTGAGTCAAAATGCTAATTTGTGTCAACATTTTCGCAGGTGTTTGTACTTTTATTAAATAACTTGGAACAACTGAGTACAAACAAACTGCAACTTGTGACAGGTCTATAAATAATATCAGTGATTTGACGGAAGGAAAGTTTAATTCCTGATTGCAATCATGAATATCATTAATGAAGCTACGCACTGGCATATACAGTATCTATTGTTTGGATCACAGTTTTTAATGTCACAATGTTTCTATGCTAATGTGGAAGCTGTATAATAATTGCCCCGGGGCTTTCAGAGAAAATCCTGTATGTCTAAAAGAAGACGAGGAGGAGGACATGCCGATTAGAGGAAGAGTATAGCATGCTATGCAGGACGTAATTGTTTTTTTACAAACAATAGTTTACGGTGTACAAGCCATGTTGAATTGAGTTTTCCTTCAGGCCTTAAACTAGACCTATTCTCTTCATTCAATTAATTATATTGTTCTATTGTTGTTCCTGTTAGCTGCTGCTGATATAAAAACTGGGATTTTATCTATCCATCTTTCCATCTGCAGTACAGTATCCATAATTCACAAATCTTTAGTTTTGTAACCAAATCAGATATTTACATTAGAAAATAACGACCTATATGGCATTGGTTAATATCACGAACATCTCCTGATTTAATTGCTCTGACTCAAATCGAATTAATGGTAAATATTAAGTATTTACAAACAAACCATACACTGTAAATATCTAATGCTGGGTTTTGATTTGCTGACTCATTAATCAGTCCTGGTTTTCCAGTGCATGCCCGTTCATCTTTCTCCATCTTTCATCTGAGGCAGATCTGCAGTCAGTTAATCCCCAACTGTATTTATTGTATGAATGTCCAAACACTATAAATCAGCAAATAGGCTTTCTTCCTTATGCCCTCAGCAGTAATTGGTTATTTGGGGAATAATGAAACATCTCTATGAGTCAAAGATGGAATAATACATCAGCTTATATGGAAATAATTATCGCAGACATACAGCCCATTTTGCAAGGAGTAGACCCAATGGATGCATGTGCTCTATGTTCCTGAACGAGGAGGTTTGCTGACATGATGCAATAGTGAAACAAACTGCCAAATGCTATGGATGTATGTGTACATTCATGTCAGGTTTGCTGGGAGTTTCTCAGCTTCCTGTCATCTGTGTCTGACTGGCTTCTAGTTTCATGTATGGTGATTTTCTCACCATGAGCCTTTAAAAAAGAATTAGATCCATCTAAAAGCAACAGCTTTTCACACTTCTTTCTAGTAGGCTACCAGATGCAGCGTAGTGAAAGAGGTGTACATGTTTACAAATGGCCTATTACAATTGATCCATATATAAAGTGTCTTCCTATGGTTTTATGTTACCTGCATTTAGGACTTTATGCATTGGTGTTGTAATCTGTTGACACTCTATCCAGTTTACCCACAACTTCTATGCATGTGGGCAATGTTCTCACTGTCTTTACAGGCCTCTCTGGTCTGACAGTATTTCTTTTCGGCAATTGAATAACCTGCTTATCAGCAACACAGCCTGTCATTCTCCCTCATTCTGTTTCATTTATCTCCAAAACCCGAGCACCGGAGCCCATATGGCTCCACCTGAACCTCACTCCCCCCCTGCACCCCCACCTCTGTCCCTTAGTTATTATGCCCGCCTGTCCCCCTGTGGACTGTTTTCTCTGAGTACTGCAGCAACACCGAACTGGCTATAAATCACATTGCATTATTACCGCGCCGTGCTTCGCCTCACGCTCTGCCCGCCCATCGCGCGCCTCCGATTGGCCGCTGAGGCTCCTTGGCCAGCCTCCCCAAACGGGACATCGGTGCAATCGTACATCCCGCCTCCTTCCTTGGGGCCAGTGATTGGGAGAAAGGGGCTATCCTTGAACTGTCAATCATGCTCTTTCTTGTGCGCCTCGCATTCACTGCTGCTCCCTGCGACGCGCTGAGTGCGGAGCGACGAGACGCGCTGCATACCAACAGAGACACACGGGAGCAGGCTAATTAAGCTCAAGTGGAGACTTGCGACTGGTCAGGACGCACAGACCCCATCCTGTTCTCTGACAAAAACATATTCCTGTCAATTCATTGGACACTTTACACGTCACCTTTTCTTCCCATGCATTTTCTCAAACATTTTTCTCCAAGGCACTGAGAGCCAAACTAAGTGTGTGGGATATTTGTTTTTCTCCCCTGCTTTGGTCATTTCTGGTTGTCAGAGTCTACACAGGAGAAGACAAACAGCTCTCTTCGCCTCTATCTCTGACGCGGGTCATCAGAAGGAAAAAGTCAAGGGGATAAGACCGGTGTTTTCGTCCAGTCACATGTAGAAGCGTTGGACTATTGCAATAGACATTCATTACTGGGTCGTTTTTTTACACCGATTTCCCCGCAACGGCAACATAAAGGAGGAATACCAAGGCATTTGGCTGCAAAAACAAGCAAAAAATCAATCAGAATTCCATCATGGGCTGCCCCCTCTTGCGGAACGCGTTTGCTGGCTTGATCCTGGTGCTGCTGTCGAAAGGTAAGTTCTTACGAGCTACTTTAGCGATGTGCTCACGTTTCTGTGTTGATGCGCCTCTACGCATGTATCTTCGCCTTTCATTTTCGGAAAACGGTTGTGGAGGTGAATACTAATGATGATGAAGGGGGGGGCGGGGGGGTTCTACTTATACCTGCCCGTGAATCACGCGTGTCTGCTGTACCACTGCGCTTCAGTTTTCCATTTGTTCACGCAGAGATAGACAGAAATGTAGAGAAAGAGATGTTGTGTGCGTGTGTGTGTGTGTGTGTGTGCGTGCGTGCATGCGTCTGTGTGTGCGCGAGATCGATCGCGCACAGCACCAGGTTCATCTCCAAGCCAACCTCGTGGATTCAGTGTAAGCAACGAGTGATGCATGTTAAGATGTTTACTATGAAAAAATAGACTCCCACCCCCCAGTCCTCAGTGAACATTCCTTTACGTGACTTGAATGGGGCTGCTTTCCCACGTACACGACGCACCACCAGTGCAAAGAGAGAGGGGGGGGGGTGTTGGTGGTGGGCTTAATGTAAGTATGGGTAGAAGCAATGCAGAGAGACTCAGGAGGGAAAGACAGTGTTTTGTTCTCTCTCTTCAAAACCATGGTCGAGAGACAGAGAGAGATAAATGGGAAATATGGACAGTTGGGGGAGCGGGGTCTAAGGGGGTCAAACATGCAACGGGTAGTAAAGTCTGATTTTTTTTCTCTTTTATCGCTGCATCTCTGCAAACATCTCCTCTACAGCACAGCAAAGGAGACACACGCTCTTCATTGATCTTCTCTTTTACAACATCTAGATAACTTGCTCCAGAGAAGATATCCTTTTAAACTGCTTCATTATGTTTGACATAAACAGAGTTGTGTTGTTGTTGTCTTCAGGGATTACTGACCAGGCAATACTTAAAACCCACCTGCATTATTTTGTTCATCATTTCCTCCTAATTTCCTCACCATGCTTTGGGATGTCCCACCATCATCATGTTTTCTAATTTCCTTTTGCCTATCTAGCATGAACACATAGGCTACACAAATACACACACCTGGGTCAATTAGACCTGCCTTCATCCTGTGGGAAATCAGTATATAAATAAATTACTCCTGCCGTTAATAACAATAATTGATGTGTCAGTGCAATAAGATGTGAGGTTAACAACGTGCAGATGCAGACGGTTTGTAGCCTCCTGCTCCTGAGCTCCTTGTGGGCAGGGGAGCCCAGGTGGTCACGGTTGGTCACGGGCACGGTTGGTCACGGGCAGCCCTGCAGGACACACACACACACACACACACACACACACACACACACACACACACACACACACACACACAATGTCTCAAGCAGTGCACAAACCAACCCTACAACCACACTGAGTCTCATTTCAGCTTTCAGCCCTCTGCATTTGTAACCTGTGGGTTTTTGCAATGTGAAGGTGTGACCAATCATTAAGCAGCAGTTGAGGAATGATTGGTTATTGATGTGAGTTGTGCACATTGCAGCACATGTGAATCAAATTGGAGTTGGATCCCTCCTGCTGTAAGTCCACAACACGTCCGTCTTTTAAGGTAGAAAGCATGCGTTATAAAGGAAGTACATGACTGTTAAAAGGGCACTGTCCACTGCTTGATAAATCATGCAGCAGGGAAATTATCCTTTGTATCTGTGCCTCTAAGAGTCAGGCCAGTGTGGTAAGTGGTTGCTTTAAGGCTCTACCACCATTGTGAAGAAAATTGTGTGTGTTATTCATGCTCGGTAAATGACAAAAACACAAAATCCCATTATTTTATCCCCTGAACATGTTTTTCCCTCTTGACAGTGATAATCACGCAACTTCACATTATGCACAACAAATAATTATTAAGAGGGTGCCCAATTGTATCTCTCATACCCTCCAGGAACACAAAGAAAAATGTCTTTCAGACCTGTACACTCACAACCAGGTTGAAAAAGGGATTTTTCTTTTGCTGCCAAACAGAATTAGGCTATTCAAGGTTTCCTGCTGGCTTGGTGTGCGAGTGTCTAAACCAGTTCATGAGATACTGTCACGCTTTTCCCCTCCACAGTTATTCTCCTTTTTCTTTCTCTTACATTTTCCAGGAAACTCTAAAATACAGCAGAATATCTGTGCATTTCCGGCACAGAAGCTGTCTTTAATGAATCAAAACCTTCTTTACCTACGAGACGAGACACCGTGAGGCTGATTAAACGTTAAGACTGGGAGTGTGTGTACACACACACCTCCACACGAAATTAAACAATTTACCCTCTGCTCAAAGGATTTCTGTTATGACAGAAACCTGCATGATTGGATAATAAGAATAATGCTGTCATTGATTCGGTGAGAAGTGAAGATGACACGAGAAATTGCTTCTGCTAACAGGGCTACATATAGTAGGTCACAGCAGAGGACGTTTAAGGTTGTATACCAATATCAACACTACATTTAGATATTAAAGAAACTGATTTCTGCCTTACAGATATCCATTCACGGCATATTCACGAAAAAAGCAACTGTGTAAAGTACATGTATGTCACTCATGTTCAAACAGTCTAACAGATGGGTCTTCCCACCAACATGCGCTGCTGTGATGGAGGTTCTTCTAAGAGGAAGTGTACAAGGCAGGAACACAGGTGAAAACAGGTGGGGTCATATTGTAGCCTGCCATCCTTCTTGTTTTAGCAACATATGGGGGCCAAGTGGGGTCAATGCACATTGCACATGTTAGCACGTAGCCACTCTCTTTCGTCCCTACCCCCTCACACACACAGATACACACACACTCAGCTGGATCACCAGTCTTGGCTTGGAGATGAAGAGAAGGGAGATGCCAGTATCAACAGATGCCTTGCGCTCCTATTCTGGTGGGGACTCTGCTTTTTCTCCCTCCCTTTGAAATCCATGGTTTCTGTGTGCTGTTGTTTCCCATGTTTGGCTTACAAATGCTCTGCCATTTTGGCAGGTTTAATTTATCTGCAAGTGTTGGAGTGAGAGGGCCTGGATTTTGCCTCAAGAGCCTGAGGGACAAGGGTTGGAGGTTTATCCAGTCTGGAGTGGGTCTGTGGTCTGAATGTTTCTCCCTTGGGTTTCACTTTTTCTCTTGCAGCTCTGTGGTGGCCTGTGCTGCTGCGCATTTGAGACTTTCCTCTGAATCTATGTCTTGCACATCCAAGATAGCACTATAAGAAAAGCTAGCTGTGTTTTGAGCTAGGACTGCAAAGTCAGGTGCTGATGGAAAATAAGTGGTGTTGTATGGAAACATTATCAACCCGCTGGCTGAATAAAACATGGCATACTGAAGAAGAGTTCTGAGATTAATGTTATTTCCTATATTTCCAGTGTTGTTGGGTATAGTAAAGTAGGGACATCATGTTATGGTGAATGGCATTAGAGTGAGAACAATCTTGACGTTTTCTATTATAAAAGTAGTAGAAAAATGTAGTTCTTGAAAGTCAAAAACAACCTACTTAGTAAAATCACTTCAATTAACTGATTTAAAAAAGTAAGATGTCATACCGAACCAACACTGACATTATTCTCATTGAATTTCAGGATCCTGCAAACAAAAAACAGTCCCTTTCAGTCTTTATTTCCCAGCATTTGGCTTGCAGCATGGATAAACAGACACACCAGATCAGACTTATCCATCAGTAAAATAGATTAAAAAGAGGAAATTTGATTTACAAAGAGTAACACAATAAAAATACATTGCTGGAAGTAAAGATACATTAGTTAACAAAACAATAAGAAAACTGTACAATCTGGGTATTTTTGTTAACTACAAAGTTTGCAAAAAAAAATAAAAGTTCAATCTATGGCACCTGGCTCTGAGTAATTTATATCTCCATCCTGAAGGTAGGAGTAAACTATTCATTTAAGGGCTGGCAGATATCAGTGGCAATACTACAAGACCCAAACAGATGGAATGTTGAGTTGAATTCATTAGTGCCCTCATACTGTGGGTTTTGCAGCATTTCCAATTACAGGTGAGACAGAGATGAATAACCCCTGAGCTGGTGACCCCTTGACCTGCCAGGCTGAAGCTGAACTCTGCATCTATAGAGTTAGCAGTATCTGGCCAGACCGGGGACTGAGAGGTCACAGGTTCAAATCCTTCGAAGATGGTTAGCCGACGCAGGCACGCCACCACCTCGCTGCCCTTGAGATTACACCTGTCAGTTTTGATCAACACTTCAGCTGGGCCTCTCATATTGGTTTGGGGGGTTGGCAATTACGCATAGTGTCGTGCCATAAATAATGATTACAGTATGGCTTGTTTGCAATTATAATTACAGTTATAATATATGGAGTTCAGTGTAATGGAAAGGAACTGGGACAGCTCTCAGCTCGGGACAGGTAGTTACTGTGTTTAATTGCTGTAGTAATTTGCTTTGTTACATCCTCCCCTCATCCTCGCCATGTCCCAGTCCCAAAGACATGCGTCGGCTGTGTGTTCTCACTGTAACAAATGTAAAAATACTGTTTTATTTAGTGCAGAGGGTGGATCATTCAAGAGGGAGCAGAGTGGCTGTAGAAGCAGATATGAGTGGTGACTCGTGTCTCACATCAACCATCGCCCACGTAGACACACACACATACACACACACACACACACACACACACACACACACAGAAATAAACGTATGCATGCATACACTTTAGAATAGCTCCTGTACATTGGCCACTTGGAAGATAAATTCCAACAATTCCCCCTATAAAGGTGCGAGTGGTAAATCAATGGAAAGCCAATGGAGGGAGACAATTGGACGTATTTATATATACACACACATCAGCATGGTTATTAATAACTCTTATTGATCTCTTTTCAATAGCGTTCATATAGAGAAAATCAAATTGAGTCTCAGCAAGCTGCACATCTCCTCCCTTTGGTTCTCAAGGTTTCAGTCCACACTGCAGATTGAGCTATCTGTGGGGAGAAGCAGAGATGTGTTCTTGTTTGGTTGACGTGCAGATGTTTAAGAGAATGAATGCTGTTAGAGGGGGAGAGAATGTTGTGTGCTTTTTTTCTCTCTATTCCTCTTCCTTCTAGTCTTTTTTTGTGCCAGGGAGTTAGCATCACTGGAAACACAATTCAGATTAGTGCAGGCGGTTCGTCCTAGGGGAGCCGGGAGGGACGAGGGTCCTGCTTCTCTCCCTGTCCTCATTACCAAAAGACAAGAAGCTCGCCGGCAAATCAATGGAAAAGGCTTAAGCACTAATGCAGGCCATGCCTGGTGATGGAACTTAGCTTTTGTGTGGGTTTTTTGTGCCTCAGTGTGTGTAGTGTTTATGTGTGTGATCCTTCCCTTGTGTGCATGTGTGTGTGGAAGTTTAATCATGTGCTACAGCAGAAGGCTGGAGAAAAACATTAGTTTCAAAAGACTGCTGAATGGCTCGCTGTTAGAGTAACCTCAAAACTCCCGGTTAACTGCGCTGATATTTACCACGGGGACATCCGATAGCATGGAAGCCCTTTAATTACGCAGTGATAACGTCAGATCCATCAGCGAATCCATTTAGTCCAGTACTAACCCTGTTACTGTTGTAATTATAATTGCTCAGGGTATTGTTGCCATGACTACTACTACTTCAATAGCCTGCAGTTGTGTACAACTTCCTTAACGCTGTGAAAAAAAAGAGCAGCACCTTGGTGTTTCCTATCAACAAACCCTGAAGCCGGTACCGACATCAAAATATAGCAAACAATCCACCTGTCTCACGGCTCAATCTGCGCCACATCTGTTCTAGCTGTAGCTGATGCTGTTGTTCTCACATATGCCTTCACATTTTCCTCGCGTCTCTACTTTTGTTTACACAGGTAAAACTCCTGGGCGCAACAAATGATGAATAATGGTTTTGTGTTGTGAATGTTCAGCCCCTGCAACGCCTCTGACATGTAAAGGTGCCGGAGATGTTGCTGGGTCTGTTCAGATGGGGAAAGCAGGGCAAGAAGGGAGAGAGGGAAATAAATAAAACTATGGAAAACAGATCAATAAATATTTTAGCAGCTGCTCCCTTCACAGACTTCTCCTGAAGCCATAAGGGGTGGAGAGAGATAGAGGGATGGATAAAGTGCAGGGAAAGGAGAATGAGAACAGGGGTAATTGTGTTCCAGACTCTCATTCACAGTGGGCGAGAAATATGAGGCTGAAAGAGAGAGGCAGAGAATGGGGATAATTGTGTCCCGGACTTTAATAGACAGAGAGCGAAGGCATGAGTGAGGGGTGGAGAAGCGACACAGGGTGTGCTAACGAGCCCCACATACCAGCATTGTCTCCTATGGGAACAAAAAAAGGCATATGAGAGGCCGGGTCCTTGGAGTTTGGCACTACATAATAGCGACTCTAAGAATCTCTCCCTCTCTTCCTGACTCTCACATCATTTGAATTCCTGTCAGGAGTTAGCGACCAGCCGTGTGGGTGTGTAGTTTGTGCAGCACGCAGTTCTCAATGATAATGAACTGGTCAGCAGCTCAGACTTGTTGCTGCTGCAGGCGTTGCCCGTGTCAATGCCACCTTGCTTCAATCATTAGCTTACATGTTCTCACATTGCTGTGAAATGTGCACACACAAGTCACATATTTCATGCTGTGTGCATGGTGGGGTATATATGTTTAATGAAGGGAGTGAAAAGCAGTGGGGGGGGGAGGCAGAGAGAGCTTATGAGGGTGGACAGGCTGGAGAGATTGAGGAGTTATGAAAAAATGATTGAAGGAGGGCTGCTGGGAGGAAGCGAGGGAAGAGACAGATGGTGTGAGGGAGGAAGGGGAGGGGGGATTCAAAGACCTGCAACAGGCAGTGATCGAGATGGATTGATTCTGCACGCAGATGATTAGTTGGAATAAAAAACATGGCAGGTTTATCTTGCCAATGAAAACTGTGATTCGGTGATATTGTTGTGAGTGGGAGTTTTCAAGTTGTTTCGGGGTCACTTATTGTGTGATATTGCGGCGTTAAGAAGCTGGTGCTAATGTGATATGCCACTGGTTAGGGAGTCATTTCAGCGAGGCAGCACACCTCTAATAAGACGCTCATGCTGTGGGCCCACATCATAATGAGTGGTTTGGAGCTTGTCAGGAATCCACTGGCTATGTAAAATATTATATTTAGACTCTCTTTAAATTGTCAGCACACATAGCAATCAAATACTAACATTACATGTTTCTGTTGTGATTTGGAAAGCTACATAATTAGTTAAACAAACCAAAGCCGATGCCCAGAAGTAGTCATTGCTTGGCGAAGTCGGGCCTACTCTTTTAGCTTATGCTGCGATTTAAAAAGGTATGCTACAAAATTCTCCTGTCATTTAATCCCAACACATTGCTCCAGCTGGAAAGTTGCCGGTGGGATTTTCTTATAAGAAAATGTCCATGTTAGCACGACATACTGACAGTAAGACTCAGTTAAGCAGAATTTCACCAAGGATTTGGCTGTGACAGCATGTAAATGGACTTACAGGAAATGTTCCACTGTGGCTTTGATTCTTTTCCTTTGGGTATCAGGTGTTTAAAATGGCTGCTCGCATTATAAAGTAAGAGATCACAGGAATGGTTTTTGGTACAAAACATATTTCTGATATTGTGAGGCTGTTGTGATAATTGGTTGTTAGGTGAGATTTCATCAAACATTTGTGCTGCAATAGGTGATTAATTGGGTTTGGGAAAAGACACTTCTGTGTTATTGTGTTACTATATTTGGATAGCGCTAAAAGCCAGGGCTTTTCTTCCCAGATATTTTGTAATGCAGTGAGTGGAATGTCATTAGTGCTTGGACCTGCATGTGTGCAGTTGTGAGCACATAATTTGGCTTGCAACGTTATTTAAAAACATTTCAAGGGTATGGTGTGCGTTTACAATTTGTTTCAATCACGTTGCATCCCTTTATCCATTGAGTGATGTGGATAAATAGTGCTAATATAATTCTTGGGGTGACTTCCAATTTCATCTTAAAAAATATTTTTCTTTAGTGTATTCAAGGCTGTGGTTTGCTTTAAAAACACATTTCACAGTTCCTTTTTTCTTTCCTCTTGTGTTAGAGCAGCACCAGAAATTGAAGCAATTTGGCCAAATTTGATTAATTAATATGCATTATATCATTCCAGAGATAAAAGTAAAATGTCCAATTACATTTCCCCATCATTCTGTCCTTGTTGAGTTGCTGTTCTCGCCTTCCTGCAGCCGCCATTCCAGTAATAGAGCGTATGTAAATGAATCGGTACAAAAAGTGATCTGGGTTAATGGTATTTTTTAAAGCACTGATCAAATATAGTACTCCACCGGTTGTGCCCATAAAACAACGCACTTTCTAGAAAACCTCTCTTTAGAAATGACTTTGTGAAATCATTTTGTCACAGCAGCAAAACATCAGTCTCTCTCCACGTCAGCGGGTACTGACTGTATCGATGTGACCTTTATCTGGCCAGCAGACCTCCAGTTCCATTAAGAAATAATGAAGGTGTCAGAAAAGGGCAATTAGATGCTTAATGTTGGGCAACAGTACTCTAATACAACATATTTTTGCCGACAAGTCAATATCTATACCTGACAACAATGGCTGCACTTTGAGACATATGGGAATTGTTGACATTAAATAAATGAATTTGTTGATTTATCACCCGCTGAAATTGTTTTACAACCTATGCTGCGATCGACTAGAAAATACAGTGAGGAAGATGCATTTAAACAGTACTATAAATAACAAAACTAGGCATATACATGAGATATGATGTGATGAGAGGCCACCAATACAAAGTAAAATATAAGGTCCACAATAAAAAATGAAAATAGTTTGAGAAAAACAACAAAATATTATCTGGCTGATGTCAGAGCAAAAACAACAGTATTAAAGATTAAAATCAGGTATTAACTGCAGCATTGAAGATAAATTACCCAATTCATCACTTGTTTTTAAGCCTCATGTTGACTTATTTATCGTAAATATCTGCTTTATCAAACCTGCAGTTACCTTTGTTTGTTATTCGGGGTCTGACAGCTGTAATCAAAATTGATCTGTGTGCTGCAGGGAGGCAGCTAAATCAGACATGACAAATGCAGGGCAGACAGTGCAGGTGTTTTCTCAATCAGCCCGGCGTGATTTATCCTCTCTTGAATCCATCATGATCAAGTCTTATTGACATTGGGGTTCTATTAAGATTTGTATTTCATTTTTTGATGGGGGATAGAAAAGAGAGATAGCAGCCGATCGATTACAGTGTGCAAAAAAGTTTGAGCAAAGAACTGCATTTCAATTCCGCCCTACAGAGGATTTAAAAATCCAAAAATGTTGAAATGTTTCTGCTGGCGTGATTGATTTTCCTTTAATTACATTTTTTACTGGACTGGTTTTGTGTGGTAAATTAATGTGAAGCGTTATGATGGTAAGGGAAGACTATCCTTCAGGTTTAATACCTTCAAGCACTTAGAGCAAGGACATTACATGTGTAATGAATAGCACTTGATTAAAGGATGTTATACCTCTTACATTTTCAAAGTGCTGAATATAATGCACCTGAGAAAATGTGTTTATTATCATCTTCTGAATAAGAAACTAAATAGCGAATGTGTCTTTTAATACTGGTTTTCTTCTCTCTACATTACAGCAAGGTCTGTATCCTTAAGTATATAGAAGTCCCTTGATCGCATTTGGACAGTGCAATTTGATGTTAGGTAATAATTCAATTTCTTAAAGCAGGGACTTGAAGTGGACTGTCAGGGCTGAATGCAAAGAAGACGCACCACAAGTTGTCAAGCCATACAGTATAGTGCAAAAGTCTTTGAAATGCGTGCCTTGGAAACTGCAATATTTCAATTCAGAGGACAGTAATTACTCAGTCAAACATAGAAGTGGATATAATTGCATTAGAGTAGAGCCACATTTATCATAATGTAAAACCCAGCCAGTTTGTGTCGTATAAATTATGCTTTGGTGCTCAGCCCCGGGGACCCCTTGGCCATCTGACTGTGCCCACTCACCCGTTACTACCACTTCCTGCTTTCAGCTCACACTTAAAGACACAAGCGCTCATCAACCTAAGGCCATCTGTTTTCTTTTTCTGGGGTAACTTCAAGCCAGCAGGGACATGGACATATGTAATACAATTAAAATCAGACTTGTCAGCGGTCTGGGTATGGCCTTATTAACTAGGGAACACCACATCTTCACCACTCATAAGTAATTAAAGATCTTCCCCCAGTCCGCTGAGCTGCCCGCTGTAACATTCTCCCTCTGGAAGATAATTGCAATGATATGGATAACTTGAATCATGCCAGTGTATCATGTATATAGTATATCACAGCAGGTGTTGGTGAATAAAATATATGAGGCTCAAATCACTCTAGGGCAGGGCAATCTAGCTGTTTCAAAACTACAATTATTTTTGCAATATTTCTTCCCATATCTATATATGTAGGACTTAATGTGGCACATTTATGTCATTGTTGTTTTATTTTCAAAAAACACATTTGTAAAATCAGAACATACACTGAACAAAAATATAAATGCAACACTTTTGTTTTTGCTCCCATTTTTCATGAGATGAACTCAAAGATCTAAAACATTTTCTATATACACAAAATAACCATTTCTCTCAAATATTGTTCACAAATCTGAAAAGATCTGTGATAGTGAGCACTTCTCCTTTGCCGAGATAATCCATCCCACCTCACAGGTGTGGCATATCAAGATGCTGATTAGACAGCATGATTATTGCACAGGTGTGCCTTAGGCTGGCCACAATAAACGGCCACTCTGAAACGTGCAGTTTTGCTTTATTGGGGGGGTCTGGGGGGGTCCGAAAACCAGTCAGTATCTGGTGTGAGGGGTAGGATTAGGGTGAGGGGTAGGGTTAGGGTAATGTTGTGAATCGAGTGGCCTGTGTTCGTCGTCCATAACAAACGCCTGCCCATACCATAACCCCACCACCACCATGGGCCACTCGATTCACAACATTACCCTAACCCTACTCCTCACACCAGATACTGACTGGTTTTCGGACCCCCCCAGACCCCCCCAATAAAGCAAAACTGCACGTTTCAGAGTGGCCTTTTATTGTTCAGATTTGTGAACAATATTTGAGAGAAATGGTTATTTTGTGTATATAGAAAATGTTTTAGATCTTTGAGTTCATCACATGAAAAATGGGAGCAAAAACAAAAGTGTTGCGTTTATATTTTTGTTCAGTGTATGAATAATTTCTCATGGTCCAATTCCATCCAAAGGTTGGCATGCAGTAACTTGAATTATTTCCAAGTCTTACGTCACTCGCATACAAAAACAGCAATGACGATGGAGACTGTCCTTTAAAAAAACACAGGAATTAGCTTTACAAATTGAAAGTTATATTTGAAGGTGATTTCTTAGATGTCTCCTTTTTATGTCATACATTTTGTTAACAACTAGTAAAATGTGTATTTTCATGGATTCTTTGTAAGCATATGATTGCAAGAATGGCATTTCGTTCTGGGTTATGATTATTTTTCCAACTTGATTATACCACTTGAGGGCTGCTCGCGTGGCACAGAAGAAAAAGTCATGCCAACCATTTCAAAGACACAGGTACAGTACGATCCCTTGTTGCTGTGATTCAGGCTTGGCACTCCTTCGAACAGATTTTATTATTGCTGATAGGAAGCCAGTGAAGGATGCACATGAGTTGGAGACCACACATTGTCGACACTTTCTATATAGACAAGAGTTACTTAGCAGTGACTATAATATTATAAAATATTATTTATGCTGTTTTTGAAAATTACCCTTGATCTATGGTTATCATAGATCAAGGGTAATTTGCCATTTTCAAAAACAGCATAAATAATATTTTACAAGTGTATATTATTTCAAAGGGAGACATGGGGAATAAACTGCTGAGGTTAGTGTGCCTTTGAACAGAATTGATTAATCCTGTTTGAGGGAAGTTGAGCATCTGTAATGGCAGGTAAGAAACTGAAGGTTACAAATTCTGCATTAGGAGGAAATTGGCGATGCTGGAAAGGGTAAGGCCACTCTTGGCATGGACTATACTTTGCACAAAGGATGGATGAGTCAGATAGAGTTGGTTTACTTGGAAGCACAACATAAAGAGGGCTGTGTGTGGCTGTGGTTGGTTGTTTTATTTATTAGCTATGCCAGGTTGGTTGCAACATTCATTTCATGCCTGTGTTACTCCACCTGCGTCTTCGGCTGGCGCATGCTGATATTAAACAGGTTTATAATCGAGAACACTTGCTTTCCCTCAACCTGCAGAAAAAAAAATAATAAAGTGTGTGCATTAATTGTAATTACAAGTGATTAATGCTATGTTTAATATGTTCATGTTGGCTTTAAGCTTTTGATCTTTTGCACAATTTTGCCTTTTGATCTAACAGTCTCTTTTCAGATGCTCTGGGTTATATCTTTGAATACAGATGTGCTCAGATATAAACACAAAAACCAGATTTTTAACAACTAAAAGGTGACAAACAAACTCAGCAGCATTCACTAATATTAGCTAACATCATGTTCCCTGCCGTGTTAGCTTTATTTCTCACCAGCGTTCTTTGAAGTTACTCATCCTAATGTCAATCACCTCTGAGTCACTGATTGACTGAAGGAAAAGGTGTTAAAATTAAAACTAATATAATTTATGACTAAGTGTATTGAATAGGACAGCCTCCGCTTCCAAAATAAGACGCAAAAAACATCTCAGTGTTTGATTAAGTGTTGCAAACAAATCAAGAGTCAGACATGTCACATGCTCATAAAATGAAAATGACTAGCGACAACCCAAACTGAAGTGTGGTGGAGTCTAGTGGCTCGAGATAAGAGAGGAGAGGAGTAAAGTGGAGTCTGACCTCTTGACCAATTAGTGAGGATCGGTTTGGGGGGAAGGAGAGGCTCTCAGACGCAAGCTACTTCTCTCATATTGAAAAAAAACCTAAACAAAGACATAAGACCCTCCTCAGTCATCAAAAAACAAGTCCCCAAAGTAAGTCTTGTTTCCAAAAATAAGAGTTTAATCCTTAGATTTGAATTTGGACTCTTTCTGTTTCTGCAACAGGATGACCCACCTGTCCAAACATGGTCTGAGTCCATGATACAGGTGCTCAATCCTCATGGTCTGCTCAAACCTAATGGGACAACAGCTCTACCAATGCGCTTTTTCCCCTTCCCATTTCTTCTCCATATCCAGGGTGTCCGCGGGGTCTTAAAAAGTATTACAAGTTGAAGTGAAATGAAGGCTATTAAAAAGTATCAAACTGCATTTTCCAAGGTATTACATTTTGTAGCTTATTTTCAATAAGTATATAATGTGTCCAAAGAGGTTGTATTCTACAGTCTGCCTGAATGTAATCCTTGCGTAGGTGTGTAGTGTGATTCTGTGTAGTTTATTGATGGCATCCCGTTGGATTTGACGTCATCTGAACCAGACATCGCACGCTCACTGCTTGATAGCGCGCAAAGGTCCGTTTACGCCGGTTGTTAAACAACATCGTTATGGGGAAATGCAAGTTTGCGTCCAAATGGTTGGAAGATAAGGAGGAAGGACAATCAATACTGTATATATTAAATGTGAGGTAAAGTGTGACGCCTGGTTAAAACTTGAAGTGGTCTTAAAAAAGGTCTTAAAAGGTATTACATTTGACGTCAGAATTCCTGCATATACCCTGATATCAAACCGACAGCCACTACTAAAAGATTCATGCATATGGACTTTGGGTCATTAAAGAATGATCCACAGCAAAGCTGTTTCTTCACCCTCATAATGAAATCCAATATTCGTGAAATGGATTTTCTTCTGCTCTCCCACTCACTCTATTCACAGATGTGTGTTTGCTGGTGTATTTAGTCTGTGTTTGCACAGGCTTGTTAGGCTAGCACGGGTTAATGGTATCCTAAAGGCGCATTTTCCAGCCACCTAGTTAATTACACAGGGTTGACGGATGACCTTGCCAAACATTACCTGTGTAAAGCAACGCAGAGTAAGGCCATATCTCTGCCTTTCTAAGATTGGGGTCAGAGTGAAGATCAGTTAATCAAAGCTTTGCTGATCCACGTACGGCACTCACCTTACAGAGCTTCCAGTTAGAGGAGGCAAGACACTATCAGATTGGTACATGTGTATTTGAAACCTGTGCTATGGAAATGTTGACATTTAAAATATACAAACAATTGTCATAGCTCATCTTTTTGTAATCCTGCTGGTTCAAGGGTAGTATAGAAGTAATGCAACATGTTTCACAATGAATACAACACGATGCAATACAATGTGCTTTGCAAAGTATATAAAAGAACGATGACATATCGGTGACTAGGTCTTACCAAGGTACTTCTAAATACATTGCTTATATTGCACTCTGAGTCTGAGCTGTAAGGTTATATATTATGTTTAAAAGATATTAGTTCCAAGTCGTCCTCACACCTACACTGGTGTGGCTGCAGTTTATGAAAACATGGTTGCCCGCAGTAGAATTTGATTTCCTGCATGTATGAGGACAACAAAATATGCAACACAACTCAGACGTTAACAGACATGTGATCCTCCCAACTCATAACACTCGATATCCCCAATCCATTAAACACAATGGAACAAGCCTCCAGTAATACCAAGGGACCCGAGTAGAAATCCCTCTTCTAATCAGCCTGTAATGCCCCCTGTTACTCATTGTGTCCTAGATCAGACCACTAGATGGCATTACCTTAAACATTTAACATTGTTTTGCCCTTGGGAAAGGCAGAACTTTTTAATTAACGTGAAATTATTTTTCCATGTTGCCTTTTTCAATTTTTTCCCCCCACCTTTGCTGGTCTTCATTGATGGCGGTTACCTCGCCCTGGGGCTTGATAGTGGACAGCTCATCAGTATGGGTGACAAGAGTTTGGGTCAGACCTTCACCGACTGTGCGAAATATGTTTTTTGGAAATACATGATTTGTTCCTGTATGTGTAACATGGCTGTGCCACTAATTGCATTTTTAGTGAAGGCAGTCATACTAGATTTAAAATAAAAGCACATGAGTAACACCCGTGTTGATACCGCAGCGTCATATTGTTGGTTGAATATTCATGAGTCATAGGAGAGGAGAGGGTTTTAAAGTGCATGAAACCAAAGGGAAAGATGTGATGCAAAACCGCCTTCCTGCTATACTGGATTATGGTATTTCATGTAAAATCTGGAATCTCTCTGATTAAAATTGTGCCAACAAAATACCACTATCATCACTGGCATCAGTAGCAATTTTAATCAAGTCATCTTTTTTTGTCATATCATCAAGACATGCCACGTTTGATCCTCACCACCTTCATTATGATAACCACCAGCACTGTTATCATCACTCTGATAATCAGCCAGATCTTTCCTCCCCATCTTCTCACTTTTATCTCCGTCTTTATCATTGTTGCTAATTCCCAGCATCACACTCGGCTCTGTGCAGCACAATAGTGTTTTGTTGTCACCGCGAGTCACTGTGTTTTTATTTTCTACCACAATTACATACTCCACTGAAGCAAAGGAGGTAATCCCTTCTCTCGCTGTCTTTGATTATGTTTCATTGCACTCATTCTTCATCCGAACACCCCCTAAGCCCTCCCTCCACCCTGACCAGTCGCTCTCCTGTGGAGTCTGCAGCCCCCCCCCCCCCCCCAGATGTTGACATCTGTCTTGGCATGTTTTTTACTCACACTTCCATCTATCTGTCTTCCTTCAACCTGTTTCCTTGTTTCTCTCTCTCAGTTTCTCTTGAAGAGTCTCTTTCTCATCCTTCGGGGGTTCCTCTCTCAACCCATCTGCTCCCCATTTATTTTTCATTCAATTTGCCCCCATCGCTTCATTTTGATGTGCTGGACTTCTGTTGCTCTTCCCATCTCACTGTGTCATAAACTGTGAGATTGCTGTCTAGCACCAGGCGCAGTTTGGGGTGCAGATGGTGCGTAACAGGGGTAAGGGTGCTTGAATTGAAGAGGTTGAACATGTTTGATAACCAGGTCTAGTCTCAGTGTGAATCTAAAAATCAAGATGTATGTCAAGAGGGTTGCGGTTGTGTTGCACATAGGAGTAATCATATATGTGTGCAGCATGCGATGATGGCTGCGTCGCGTGTAAAATGTGTTTGACAGAAAAGCACGAGTCACTTCTGTGATGCCAGAGGCTTTGAGTGCAGGAGGTCAACACCGGATAAGCACTCCTCCCCTACTGTATAAAGCATGAGTCACCACAGGAAGTGGAAGCCAGCGGAGGGTCCAGTGCAATGTGTTCCCCCCCAGCCCCTGAGGGGACCTCTACCCACAGGAACAAACTCCTCATTATCCCCTTCATCGCTATCTCTGTTTCTGTCACCCATACCTCCATTGCTGTCACCGCGAAAGAGAATAAAGTAATCTCCCCCCTCGCTCACACACGGAGCGGGAAGGGGAGCGCTTGTTCCATTAACAAGTGTTTTCTAATTGGCTCTGAGCACTGACAGACAGCCACGCGCTGAACAAGTACAAGAGCTTTCTATAAATACAGTCTAACAGGCTTGCTTTGCCGTACGTGAAGTGTACTGAGAGGAATGCACACCTGCCTTCACACACACACACACACACACACACACACACACACACACACACACACACACACACACACACACACACACACACACACACACACACACACACACACACACACACACACACACACACACACACACACACACACACACACACACCGAGTAAGACAAACAAGTGAATAAATCAGAGTATGAATAAATCGGGAGATCTAGATATGTATTTTCTCCCCCTCTCTTTTCTTTTGCCTCATCCGTTCCTGCCTTCTGCTTGATCTTTCAGTCTCAACAGGAAAAGAGAAATTGAATTAAAAAGTGTTTTTGATATCTCTTCCCTGCTGCAGATAAATAAAATGATCAAACTCTGTGAGCGGGATGACTTCCGCCCCTGTTTCACCCGCCTCCTTCTCCATCTCTCCTCCCCCATCTCTCCTCCCCCACCTCCTATCCCACCCCTCTCCTCTGATTGGAATCTGGAAACCCATTTGGTGTCTCGCTCTCAGACCTAACTCAGGCCGTGTCAGGTAGTCTGCGCACGTCCCCCTCTTTGCTTCTCCCCCCTCTCTCCCCCTTCCCTTTTTTCTCCCTTATTGCTCTCTCCTTTCCTCTTTATCCACCCGCCGTCTGCTGCAGGCTCTGTGGAGAATTTGCCCAAATTACCTGTCATACTGGCAGCTACGTGTAAATAAGCCTGGAAGGTGTGTCGCTTTCTCAGTGTCCCCCATCCTCATCCTCTCCCCCCTAGCCTCCCCCCACCTTAACGCTATCTCGTCTCACTTGCAACAGCCCTTCCCCTTCTTTTCAATCCATCACATCTTTCCCCCAGTTTTTTTTATAACGCCTTCAACCGCTATCTTTCGTTGCTGTTTATTCTTACTTCTCTCCTTCTCTGTCTCCGCTCGCTCAACAAAGTCTTTGTGATGCTTTCTAGTGGAGGAAATGAGTTTGTTGCCGACTCTAGGAGATATAGCAAGACGAGAAACACATTGGCTAACTGTCATTTAGCCGCAGGGATAAGGGAATTACAAATTGCTGCCTTTGGTTCACTGTCCTGCTAGCTATAAACAGTTTTGGTGTGCTCATCTCAAGTGTATGTCCGAGAAGATGAAAGGACATGATGGCTAACTTATATGTACCTCATGTTGCGAATGTTTGTCCCATTTACTGTTCTGCGTGTGTACACCTATGATTAAGGGCTCTTGTTTTGGTTTTTCCAGGTGATCAAGGTGGGGGCGAGGCAGAGGTTTGAGTGGGGTCACGGCCCAGCTCTCAGTTCAATTTCTGCTGAGGAAGGTGTAATCATCTCTCACCCAGGGGTTACAGGTGCAAAGACTGTGATTTGGAGGGAGGGAAGCTGAGGGAGAACCTGGAGGAGGATATTGTAGAGAAGTGGAGAGAGCGATAAGGAGACAGACGGGGAGAGAGGGGGCTCTTAAACGCTGTCCAGGTAACCTAGCTAGTCTCATTTCTTGTAAAAAGAATCGAGGGTCCTCTTTTCTCAAAATGATTAGCCAATGGAGACTTATCGTCCTGATAAATGAAGAGGGTTCTGGGTTATTTCTGGGCTCTTTAAGGAGCCAGTCGGGAGCAAACACTCGTCCTCATTCAAGGACAGTGGCTTTTAAAAGCTGGGCTACCTGATTCATCATAATGCAGTGTCAATTTCATGTCTTTAGACAATTAGTACAGTTCTGGAAATCACAAGGGTTAGCCTACATAAATCTAGGAAATCGCATGTCGTCTTCTTTGCTCTTATCCTAAAGTCCAAAAACCCGTTTTTTCAATTATCGTTCAGTCTGGGATTTCACGCTGTGCCTCTCTTTGTGATCAGATCATTCATACATTTGTTCTTTCTTTAAGACATTTTGTGGGGACTTTGAGTGCTCGGCGCCGGCGAAGGTTTACAGAGATAATAGCACCTGTTAGCTAAAGAAGGCTCAATCATGAGCAGTCACGCAACACCTCGCTGTGATCCCCTCATGTGGGAAAGAGGGCACGATGTGCACACTCGGCCCACACTGCAGGGGGGGGGGCAGTGTAGCTCTCCTAATAGGAGATAGCCTCCAGATCTGGGGGGAAAATACATAAGGAGGAGGAGATGAAACATATGCAGGTAGAACATCAGGTGCTCGGAGCATCATTGCAAGAATATGTTCCTTTGAGGGTATGCAATGTAAAGCATTGCATAAACTTACGGATGCAAAAACATATTCCTCAACCATGTGCAGTAATGTAATATATGCATAGCAGTCCCCTGAGGCGTGGCACATCCACAACGAAAGAAAGCTAAGAGAGAATTCCTCCTTCTAGTGAATCTTTTTAGCATACCTGTTGGAACAATGCACCTCAGGGCCCTTTCTTCACGTGTGCAGTTCTCTCAGACAGACATACAGGCAGGAGAGGAAAGAGGTTGGTGAGCACGGTGTGGGTACATTGAGGGGAAACAACAGGCACTGTTTGCCTGCTGGACTATCGCTACCTGTGAAGCTTCTTCTCTAAACTTAAAAGACAACAGGGGATCTTAAAGCCTACATGGGTAGCAGGAGTAATGCATTCTGACCTGATGCACCTACAGACTCACATAAAAACAGTTTGTATTTAATAGTGTTGCAGGCAGTACTTTCAGCCTTTTCTTTTGGGGCTATATCCTCCGTTCACTGGATTATTAGTCCAGTTACTCTGCCAGTCAGTCAGCCAGGCGGACTGGGCAAAGCAGCAACAGAGAGGACGTTAGAAACTGTGACAGCAAACAGAGAGAGACGCCTTCAATCAGGGCAGCTCTGTGACTCCACACAGCCCTATTTACTCTGGTCTTCCTCACACACAGCTGCCCTATTGTCAGAAAGCGCGGAGAGGCTTCGGGCCCTCTTCCTCACCTCCTCTATGGCCCACTGTTGGGTTGACAAGCTGAAGCCAGGCTTGATTTCTCCCACGGCTACTGTGCCAATGAATATCTGCAGAACAAAAGCCCAAATAAACATTCCAAATTAAAAAGCATTCATGAAAAAGTGGGAGGCAGAGAGAAGACATTTTTGTAACAGAATATTGTGAAACATTACGATGCACGAATGAGGAAACATGCTTTTCCTAATGAGCTCAGGATAAAATTCCCCACCATGCCATGTTGGCTTTTCATGGCTTGATTTCACATCCGCCCCCTCACAGCAAATGGGATTGAGAATTTATGTTTTTCTACAACACTGCTTCTATCAAAGCGGAAAGCTGTCTTTGGATGGGAGAAGAGATAATAAAAGGGAATACGACTGGATCAATACCGCAGCACTCGCTTGTGTTCAGCCAACAGCATAAAGGTGTAACAGAGATTGAATCACTTGTGCCAGATGGCAAGAAAACATGGTCTTAAAAAAGTTTTGTCGGTTTAATTTTGTCTCTATTTTATGAATGAGTGATTTAGGTGCATGAAGTGGGACACCGGTGGCTTTTTTTTAAATGGCATTGAATTATGTTTACACTCTGCTGCCGTTAGGTTGAATGTCTTCTTTTATTCCTCTGATCGTTTTTTCGTTTGTTTGCTTTTCTTTTCACATGGTAGCCTACCAAGGCGGAGCTGGATCACATACAGCTTTAGCTCTCCAAAGCTGATTGAATTCCTAAGCAAATTTCACTTTAGAAAGGGAACGAGAGAAAGTGAAAATGGTGCATCTCCCGAGCACTCCATGACTGTCTTCGGCCTTTCTTTTAATTTTTTACCAGTTTAACTGCGCAACAAAATCTCAAGCTCCGATTTAACAATACAACCTTTTTATTCCATCTGTTGTTGTAAACAGTAGCCTTTTTGTTCAGCTGTGAGAGTAAAAACACAACTTTGATTTCCTCTACTAACCTAATTTGAACTTCTTAAAAAGGACAGGCTGAGAGAGGGCAGGGTTTTGAGTTATTGATTCCCGCATATTTCCTCGAAGTGAATGCTGTACAAATGAGACCATAATGCTTTCCCCATGATGCATTTTGATTGGATTACTCCAGTATCCAGGAAGAGGCTTGCTCAATATGTTGGCAGTTTGTTTGTTTGTAGCCTTTATTTAACCAAGTGAAAGCCCCTTGAGATCAAAAGATCTCTTTTTCAAGGGTGACCTGCAGGACATTAGTTACACATGTAACATAAAAACAACATAACAACAATAAGGATGACAAACAACATAATGTACAGGGTACAGTTTACAAACTCTATTTACAGAGACAGGTACCATGAGTATCAAACAGCATGTCACCCAGCCGAGTTTTAAAATGATGCAGGGGAACCAAAGTGCTCAGTTTTAAACATGTTTGCAGACTGTTCCAATTTAGTGGAGCTGCACAACTAAAAGCTTTCTTCCCTAAGACAGTCCTAGCACTTGGCACATTTAATAAAACAACATCATGAGATATCAGGCAATACGTACTTTCAATTTGTCGAGAGATCAGAGAGCAGATATAAAAAGGTAGTTTACCCAACATGGCTTTGTAAATGAACATGTACCAATGACTGAGCCTCCGTACAGTTAGTGAAGGCAGACCTGCCTTGGCATACAGGGTACAGTGATGAGTAAGTGCTTTACAGTTAGTAACAAATCTCAGGGCACTGTGATAGGCGGCATCTAACTTTTCCAGGCAATGGGCAGGTGCATTCATATAGATCAAATCACCAGAGTCCAGCACAGGTAAAAAGGTCACAGTGACTAGCCTTTTCCTGGCTTCAGTGCAGTGAGAGGAGAGTAAGTAGACATGCTCAGATTGGGATTGATTTAGCAGCCTATGCCACTGGAGCGCTTGTTACTCACCAGTGCTTCCCTGGCCGCAAAAGTATCAGGCAAATTAACGCTTAATCTGTTTTAAGAGCTCGCCTAAGTGTGTTTGTGCAGCGCTGTCCAACAAATGCGTCATCTATGGTGACTCGTGGAGGAATTCTCCCAGGAATTGTAGTTGCAGTCCGCTACGCCATATAATGACAGTGAATCTCCGACAGGAAGTACATCTGCAAGGATTATTAGCCTAGCCATGCTTCTGTTTTTTTTTTATACAAATGACACATAAGGGCAATTCTATTTGATGTGATTCCCCAGGCGGATTAGTGCTGCAGCTCAGTGGGAGACCGAAGCCCGTACCGTAGCCTTCCTTTGCCGCTAAGAGGGGTCGTGGACACGCCACAGAGAACGGCTGGGGTCCCGTCAACTCCCCTACATCTCAACAAAACTGAGTGGGAGGAAAAGGAGAAATAAAGGGAGTGGAGAATGGGGAGAATGAAAGACATTGGGAATATAATAGGAGTATTTGTTGTAATGGAGACGAGAAGTCAGGGCAGTGTCAAGGGAAATACGTTGCTGATGACGGAAACACTGAAGACTTTTGTTAGCCTTGGTGGAGAGTAACCAAATGAGAGTTGGTTGGGGAACAAAAGGAATAGTCAAGGGGGATCATAAGATACAGATACAGAGGCAAGAGAGAGTCGTGTATTATTGCTGACCGTATTGATTGAGCTTGGTAGGCAGAAAAATGAGAACCACTGACTGTCTCGAAACCAACTGATGATGGATAGGAGCAATGGTTGGAAGGATAACAATGCTGTTATTTAGACAAATGAAGCATTTATTCTTCTTACAAAATCCAAGAGCCTAGTGAGAATTCTGAGCAATGTCTATAGTTCATCCTGACTTTGTAAGTAACATCCCTTCATAGGTTTACATGAGGGAGTCGTTGTCATCCCTCTCAGTTAGAGGCAGATGATCTACAAACACAATTATTGTCATCAACACTCCCAGGGAGGGCAAACTGCATGTTTATCATCGCTGATTGTTTTTTGAATGACTTATACAGGCAAATACAAAATGGTTGTTGTTGTCAGCACTACATTCCCGCCACAGGCCACAACCTCTCACAAAGGCAATTAGAAATCGAGCAAAGGTGTCGAAATGTGAACAGAGGGAGTTGCCCGTCTGGTTCCTTCTCCCCCCCCCCCCCCCCCCCCCCGGGGAGAACCACTGTCTGTGACCTTGAGCAAGGCATGCAATATTCACTCAGTAAGCATGTGACAAGTGGAGCAATTGCGTTGAACAGAGGGTCCTATCAACACGGGAGTCATCTCATCAAGCTGACATGCAGATATTAATATGGCTGAAATAGAAGAAAGACAAAATGTTTTGCACAAGCTTTCGGCTCAGCACGTCTGTCTACAGACGAGCTCTCGCCCTTGGCCCCAGCCGTGGTTTAGTGCATGTGTGTGATTGTTTGCGTGCCTGCAAAGTGCCCGACATTGTGTTTCAATTGCGTTTGTATGCATGCCTGTGTGCGTATGCGCGTGAGTGATCTGAGGCTAGAGCCATCCCTCAGGTGTCTGATATCTGATCGCCTGGATTGATCGACCCAAGGAGAGCGTGACATTCAGCTCGTACTATCTTGCCACAAGCACACCCAATAAGGCCCAGCAGCAAAGGCGGTAAAGCCCTTTGTAACAAAAAGTTAATTAGGCCTGCTCAAACCACACAAGTGAAAAAAGAGTTGAAAAGACAGGGTAGCTACTAGGAGTCACGTTGATTTCCCAGCAGTGGATGACTGTATGGTGGAGATTTTCACAGCTATGATGCAGGGGAGTGGGGGGGTTCCCTCTTTTTCCTATAAGGTGAGTCTCCGGGGATGCCAGCTCCGTCTTCAGATGAGACGCAGAGGCTTTAAGTAGGGCTCCAGGCAGCGCAGGTGGTGGCCCTGCATGAATTGATCTCTCAGTGCTTTTACTAGGGAGTGTCATCCGTGACAATGGAGTACACCCAGGCTTGGCTTTAAGACATGGTGCATTCAATCAATCAATGTTTATTTAAATAGCCCAATATCACAAATGTTACATTTGTCTCAATGGTCTTCACAGTGTGTACAGAATATCAGTATGACAATACGACACCCTCTGTCCTTAGACCCTCACATTGTACAAGGAAAAACTTCCGGAGAAAACCCACAGTTTAAAGGGAAAAATGGGAAAAACCTCAGGGAGAGCAACAGAGGAGGGATCCCTCTCCCAGGACGGACAGACGTGCAATAGATGCCGTGTGTAAATTGAAAAGATAATACATTTGCAACATAGGTAGTCCAATTGTTTGGAAATGCATGTGTGTATAATAGGAAGATGAATATATCCATCCAGGACCTACAGTATGATCCAGGACCACAGCCACGACTCAAGATCCAGGGCTCACGATCCAGGACACAGGACCGCAGGATCGTCCATGACTCCGGATCCCGGCGTATATAGACACCAAAAAGAAAGACATTTGGGGAAGCTGGGTTAATCGGAACGTGAGAGTACACAGATATAGACAGAGAGAAGGAAGAAGTAAGAAGTCCCCCGACAAACTATTGATTGATATACTTTATTAATCCCCATGGAGAAATTGTTTCTCTGCATTTGACCCATCCTGTGTTAGGAGCAGTGTGCTGCCATTTTGAACGGCACCCGGGGAGCAGTGTAGGGAACGGTGCCTTGCTCAGTGACACCTCGGTAGCACTTGGTCTTTCCGGGACTTGATCTGGTGACCTTCCAGTTGCCAAGCCAAGTCCCTATCGACTTCGTCACCACCGCCCACTAAGCCTATATCAGAAAAACTAGGGGCTGAATCTAATCAGCCCTAACTATAAGCTTTATCAAAAAGGAAGGTCTTAAGCGCACTCTTAAAAACGGATAGGGTGTCTGCCGCCCGAACACAAACTGGAAGCTGATTCCACAAATGTGGAGCTTGATAAGAAAAGGCTCTGGCTCATTGTACTTTTAGAGACTCTAGGAACAACCAACAACCCTGCATTCTTGGAACGCAATGCCCTAATAGGACAGTAGGGTATAATGAGTTATTTAAGGTAAGATGGCGCCTGCCCATTAAGGGCTTTGTAGGCGAGAAGAATAATTTAAAATGATATCCTGTGTTCTATAGGGAGCCAGTGTAAGGCAGCCAGAACAGGAGTAATGTGGTCCCTTTTCCTAACTCGCATTTTGAATCAGCTGAAGCGACTTAACTGACTTCTTGGTACACCCTGATAATAAGGAGTTACAATAATCCAGCCTTGAAGTAACAAATGCATGGACTAGTTTCTCTGCATCGTTTTGAGGCATTATTTGCCCATAGTGGAGGCTGCACACGGAGTATAGGGCATTGCTGTCAATACATCTTTATGTCGAATGAATACTGCATGAAATGCTGACTTTACTAATGGAATTGTAATGGTCAGAGGTTGTAGGGTTATGGAGGACTCTCAGTGCATCTCAGTAATGGGATGACATGATCCATGTCATGATCCAAAAACATTTCCATCCATATCTGTTTTCTATGGACAAAAATTCAACTCTGGCTTCTATGATATTTTAAAGACAAGGTGACATTGTGAACTCACCTCTCTTAAATGTTTTGTTTTTATTTTAGTTGCCATGCTTTTGACTTGTGTTTTAAATACGTAATTGCTGTAGTTCATATTCACCCTCAACGCTCATCTTCAACACAAGGCACATTCAACAAAGTACAGACTGAAAAGCAATCTGGTTCTGTTTTATGGCCTGATGTTATATAGTTTTCCTTCATGTGAAGGCATTTAGAACAGATAATCTCCAGGTTCATCGATGCAATGAATGGCCTTTCTTATGTGGTCTACAGGGGTGCTTTTTCACAACAGACAACTGGGACACCATGACATCTATCCCCCATTCAGTCAAACAGTTTTGTTCTTCTTCTATTCTTCTATCTTCTATAAGATCCATCTGACAAAGCACTCAATGTAAATGGGAAAGGTCCTCTCTCTGCGTACCCAAGAGGACCCATGCTCACATAACTCGTTGTCCTATAGAAAGGATTTTTATCAAGAGTTTAATTCTATTAAAGAGGAAATAATAGGAGTTATCATGTGCTCCACAGTGATGCAAAAAGTCACGGTGGATCCCCCTGGATCTAGATCAAGAGTCCTCCTAGTGGAGGATCCCACAAGACATCATTAACATTATCTTGGCTGGCTGGCTAGAGGGACATATTCTTTCTCTATCCAACTGCAATGTCCTGAGTAATCCCCAGCCAAAAGACCAAAGACCAGTCATTACAGACTAAAAGAGCAAACTCAAACTTAATAAAAGCAGACAAGAGGATTCATTGATTAAGCATTATTTCATTTTTTTTCTGTGTGGATCCACTGCATTGTTGTGGTGCCAGCAATGATAGTATTTTTCTAGCTGGCATTGCCTCGATACGGCTCATCAGTGCTGACATCACAGTCCACATTTGGTCTGGCCAGCAGCCACGGTCATCAGTGGCAGTTATGGCCGTCTTTGATCATCAGCTGGGAGGGCCGAGCCTCACACTTCACAGCACCTGGTTTCCTCACGCCCCCGCACACTGTACACCTAGCTGTCTTTCCCCGCAGTCTGCTGTGTTCTTCCAAACTCCTTTAGCTAGTGCTGTACTCCAGATGTCCACAATGGGAAAACAGGACGGAGAAGGATGTGGTTGTGAAACATTTAGTAAACATAGTCTTAGCATACAAGCACATGCTTTGGCTTGATCTCGATCAACCATTCAGCCCACAATACCCATGTGCCTTGTTTCTGGCTATTCTGACTTACATGAAAATCTCTGTTTCCTCCAAAAAACGATGTCAAAAGTATACAAACTCTGGACTCTGTGTAATTATAATTAGTGGCTGGAAGAGAAAACCTCAGAAGCAGCAGGTTCAGAATAAGATGAATAATTTTGTGGGAGGCAGACTGCTGGTGACACTACTGAACATGTGGCCTCAAAGGCTGCTCAGCTGATGTAATTGCATATGTTTTAGTCACTACTTGTTAAGCTCTCAAAGATCAAAGGCCATTACTGACTTTTTATTAATGTGGGTCTATTTTTATGAGGTCACTGTGTCCTTTTCTTGCCAGTCGTTTATGCAAGGCACCTTCAAAACCTTTCATAATTCGCTAATGTAGCATTTCAGTTCTGAGGTCAGCTTTTAATAATGTATTCCTCTTAACATTTAGACTTATCCGGGGTTTTGCTCCAAAAGCACTATTAATGTTCCATTCCAATTTGTTATTGGTAAACACTGTGAAATTGCATGAGTCAACAGCCTCACTGTGGAACTGATTTGCATGAGTTTGTCGTTTGAAACAACATCCTCCCTCTTAAAGTATGTTTTAGTCTGTGCCATCTGGTCCTTAGTTCAGTGCTGTTTCAAGCACTGAGTTGCTATTCTCCCACCAAAAACTGAAGGTTTCAATTTTGTTCTCACTAAGGGCGTCTGTGTATGGGACTGTTTTTCATCTACTGAGCTGAATGAATCCTAATGACTATTTTGTGGATGGACTAACATTCATCTTCCCAGTAGATCTCCTATTCGTGTCCTTTAGGTTTTGCTTAAAGAGTGCTTATTTTTCTCATGCACAAACTGCAAACTTTACAGGCCATAAAAAGCTCTGTTCCATAGAAATAGCAGTGAATGTATCTAATGTGTATTTTTATCACGCCTTTCAAAATGGGTGGCTGCCAAGTGGAAGGATAATAAGATGTGGAACGTGCGGGTGAATTTTAAAACAATTCCAATTTTGCCCTCCGTTTCCATTATCATAATCTTCAAAGATGCTTGTCTTGTTCATTTTGCTCATGACCCCGGCAAGCAAGTCATTGAATTTCCTGAAATAACTGCAAATAAGAGAGCCATCATTAAGATCCCTAGCGTGTAGGAGTGATAGGACAGCAGAGACTTAGGATATGAAAGGACATCCAGTTGATGGCTTTGCAAATTATCTGAACTCCACTCATGACATGAATGCAAATCCGTCAAGTTTTTCTCTTCCGTCTGCAGTGCTGAATGACCCCCATAATTAGATGAGTGCTGAGAGATGTGCTCAGGGTACGGCTGTGCTGATGGGAAAGAGAGTAGAGTTGTTTTTAAACACGGTGTAAAGGTCGTAATACAATGAGGCAACTCTGAAGGGTAACAATGTACCTTGTGATGACTTAGCACACTTGTTCTTATCTCATAGGAATATGTTATTGAGAAAAATAGTTGACTTGTTTTTTTTTGTTCACTTTGGTGGTTGTCAGGGCTATTCTTGCCCAAAAAATGAACCTGGTTAGGTGTGGCTAATGTTTGAAATAGTTCTCTCTGAGAGTTCTATGAACAATATCGGAGTTTTGAATCTAATACATTAACAATACTTAACACTATCAAGGCCTTACAATTAAGGAATTTTTATAAAGAAAGGCCTTGTAATAATCTTAAAACATATGCCAACCTTTAAAAAGCATCATTGTTTAATGTTGTCTTTACAGAGGTTACAACACCGAACCTGTGCCTTAATACAGTAATACATTTGTTATCAACATTTCACGAAACATTTAATCAAATAATGAATAAACACGACTTGGAATTGGGCTAAAAGTTGGTTGACAACTTTTAATGCATGATTGTTTTCAAAACACTTTCAAAAAAGTGCTACCAACACATTTCAGTCAGTTCTCAAAGCCTTGATGCACAGTCCCAAAGCAACAGCTATTTTGGGTCTTTTTGTAGCGTGTTAAAGTTGTGGAAAGTGCAGTGCAGACTCTTAAGCAGGACTTGTAGGCAGAGAAGGTAAGGTCACAAAGAGGTAAATGTTTAGAAAAAGGGGATACATGCAAATCAGGTAGCAGTCATGAACAGGCAGACAAAACAAGGGCAGCTCACAACGGTAGCATTCAAGAGAATATGGCGATGACTGTTGTTTTTGGGCTGGCCAGGTTTTATACTGAGTGGAGTTGATGAGAGACAGGTGTGGCTTGATGGTGGAAATAGGATCAGGTGTGCAGGTATGTGATTATCCAGGTGACTGGGTAATTGGTAGACAGGGTTCAGAATAATAAGGACTGAAAAGTTCCATTATTAAAGAGCGTAAGATAATTAAAAGAGGTCTGAGGCTGAAGAGAGGGACAGGCTGAATCCAAATGCACTCACGGAGAGAAGTCGCATTTAAATGTCCCTGTGAATGATCTGCAAATATTATATTAATAGTGAGGATCCTCACACCAAAAATGAATGAAAACCAAACTTTGCACATCTCACTCTGAAGATAAGGCTATTACAAACAAGTCTACCCGATTCAACCTCTCTATATTCATTGGGTATTTTGTCAAACCTGTCTTTATCAATAGACTTACAACATGATACAGTTCTGGTAACACCTATATTTGTTTTATGTTCTGGTGAAACTCTTCATCAAGTACAACACTTATAAACTTGCCTTGCTTGTAAGACAACCGTTTCCCATTAAACCTTAGTGCAGTTTAATTGTAAGAACATAATTCGACCACATTTCATGAACCAAAACAAGGTGGATCCTACCATTATCTGATCGCAGCATGACTTCTTTGATAATATGGTGTTTTGTTGACAACACTAAGCGTTAACTAGAGGTATTCATTCCAAACTCTTTCCAACTGTGTTAAGTAGAAATACCATCAGGACTACTTATGTCTCACCAAACATATATGCAGCACATTTTTGCTCCATGGTGCTCAGTTATTATCTTCTCCACGCTTGATTTCCAGGTTCAGTTTGCCACCACCTAATCAAAAATAAAGACTTCTGCTTGGAAATATCCGGCCTCTATTGTACACGCCCCTCTATAGCAGCAATTGAAGCTCTTATTTGTACCAGCCAAACTAACAATTGCTTGTGAAAGTGCCTTTATGGAGTGAATTGTGGATTTGAATTGCACTCGTGATCTTACTGTGCCTTCTACTTCTTTAAGTATGGTTATGTCTGGACACTATGCCACAGGCTTCTCCTTATGCCGATATAACAAATAATTGCCTCTGCTGGGAAGTGTATTATTCTAAACTTGCCAAGTCAGTGTTGAGCTGGTAGCAATGTGAACACTGTACCCTTATTCTAGAGGATACAGTATAAGTACTATGCCTTTGCGATCATTATGAGGGGATCATTAGGAAAGGATCATTTCAGATCATCAGATCACCAGGGAGAACTGGCCAATGAACCGAACTAAAGCCGTTCCACATGAAAATATTAATGATAATCCTGGATTCTGTTTCATCGTGCATCTCGTTAGCTGACTGTGTTCTATAGTAGTTTATGGCAAGACTTGAGTGATCAATCAATCAATGTTTATTTAAATAGCCCAATATCACAAATGTTACATTTGTCTCAGTGGACTTCACAGTTTGTACAGAATATCAGTATGACAATACGACGCCCTCTGTCCTTAGACCCTCACATCGTACAAGGAAAACACTTCCAGAGAAAACCCACAGTTTAAAGGGGAAAATGGGAGAAACCTCAGGGAGAGCAACAGAGGAGGGATCCCTCTCCCAGGACGGACAGACGTGCAATAGATGCCGTGTGTAAATCGAAAAGATAATACATTTACAACATAGGTAGACCAAATGTTTGGAAATGCATATGTCTATAATAAGAAGATGAATCCATGAGGATGTCAGCAATCTTGTGGGAGCCATCAGGGAAGTAGTATGGTGAGAGTCTGGCAGGACCGCAGAGACAGGTTCAGCCACGACTCGAAGTCCAGGACTCAGATCCAGTGCTCAGGATAGAGGATCCAGGAGGACACACGACACAGGATTCCGGCGTAGATATAGACACAAAAAAAGAGATTTGGGGGAAGCTGGGTTAATCGGAACATGAGAGTACACAGGTACAAACGGACAGAAAGACGGAGTAAGGTGCCCCCCCCAACAGTCCAAGCCTATAGCAGCTAAACTAACGTGTCTACATACATGCACTCCCTTAGGATAGGTTGAGGGAAAAGGGTAGCAAGTAAGAAGTAGGAAACAGAGGTGGAGAGGCACACAGGGAGAAAGGTCCCCACTGGAACCTGAATTGGTTAGAGGTAAGGAGTAGGTCTGTGTGGCTACGTTCCACACTCCTGGGCCGGGCTAGGCCTTCTCTGCAACCTGTTACCCTCTATTAGAACCTCGAGGTCAGAGAGGGGAAAGGTTTTGGATAAAGTTTTAAATATAAGATCTAAGTTTTTATGATTTAAGTGAAAGAGTAAGAACTCAAATGTATAGGTGAAGAGGCACAGCGTATCTACGTCAATGCACTCTTATTAGATTATTTTATTTTATCACTATAAGCTTTATCAAAAAGGAAGGTCTTAAGCGTACTCTTAAAAACGGATAGACTGTCTGCCGCCCGAACACAAACTGGAAGCTGATTCCACAAATGTGGAGCTTGTGGAGTTCAAGTGATAGATGAATGGAAGGATATGCAACTCAAATCTATTTGATGAACCCTTTTTGTATTAATGTTGACTCATTAGATTCAATTATTTTCACATACAGTATTTACATAATGTTATCAGTAAAGCAAATATTGAGATAAAACGGGATAATGACAGCCAGTGCAGCATTATTCCAGTGGGAATGTGATTACGGTTAATTGCATTGTTCAATTTTAGTTAAATTGTTTAACAAATTATTCTGTGTTAGAAATGACTGCCTTTTTTCCGCATTTTATATACAGTTATACTGCAGGCTACTGTATCACTCATTATCCTACAACGTTGCGATTTACATGTTACGTATGCATCATGACTGTAGTGCCGTGGTTCTGTTACTGAAGATAGGGGATCTTTTGCAGGCCTGAGGCTTTTGTTGCATAGTTTTACGAGCTTCCACAAAAACACACACAAAGCCCCAAGGTGAGCGGGAGCATCCATACTAGCTGAACTCTCCTCGCGCCCTGTTGCTCTCGCCAACATTTCTATTCCGTAAATGTTATTACAACAGAATTTATTGTAAGTTATTCTTTATATCGTTTTAACTGTTGAAACAATGATGTTTTTGTCTTATAACAGCACAAAATCACCTTGTGTATAGCTGTTAATTATCACAGCTAAAGACCAAAACATTACCCATTAGCTGCGGACATTTCATAAATACTCGCTTTTTTAATTTTCAGCAGCTCAAGCTATGGAGGCAAAAGTCTAATTCTCTATCAAAACTAAAACATAGGAATTAGTGATATATAATCTGTTTAGTAAATTATACTTTAGGGACTCTGCTCTAATTAACTAACCCACTAGTCTCTATTTTTACATCTAACTTTTTTCACATATAGGCCACCAACAGCTGTGACAGAATTGTAAAAAGCGAAAGTCCTGTTGGCTCAAATGTAAGACATCAAGATTTGGCCATATTTCAAGTTGTTCAATGTGCATTTGTAGAAAGCGTTTTTCATTAGCATAAATGTGATCACATATTATGTCAAAGTATGAGAGACACAACCTCAGAATTAACATCAATGCTCTAAAATCCTCTTGGCACATTTTATGTTTGATCTTATATAAAACTCTCTCATGCTGCACTGCATTAATGAGGTCTCATTGTATCCCATCTGCAGCTGAGACTGTAGTGTCCTATATTTCTGTGAATTAGAGTTCGTCCTGCAGTTTTCCTTTTAGAGCCTTTGACAAAGGGCTGGTGTAGAGAGGAATCACTGACTTACTTAAGTAAGATTAATACTCGTGTCTTTACACCAGCGTCAGACAAATTCCAGTACTGCTTTAAAAGAGGGCATGAAAAGTGATTTTATTTCAAAGTATTAATCTGATAGAACTACTTGCTGCAGGGGTATAGGATCGATGAGGGGGGCATAAAAAAACGTTGAGAAGTAAATCCTGCGCTTACCCTCAAGGTTCTGCACTGTAAGACTTGGTGCAAAGCAGTTTGGGATCAAGGGACACATCTGGGGACAAAAAGAACAGAGTTGGCTATGTGTTGTTGTGTTATATACATAAAGTACCAAGCGCAGTTCTACCTGGCACTGCAGAAAACTAAAAGCGATGGGAAGAAAAATGCAATGCAGCACTTTGATCCATTTTCAGGTGTGTCACCAAGGGCGCTACTGTGATCTAAATTGCCGTAAAGGTACAGCAAATAAATAAAAAAACAAGTCGCTCGAACACATTTGAGGTTATAAGATTGTAATTCAACTCAATATTCACACAGAGGACATGTAACAGGCATAAAATCCCCTGTCGGCAGTGTGGAGCCGGCAGCAGCAGCCTGGAGACTAAAGCGACAAGCCACTGCTTTTATTACCCTGCTGGTGCTACTCCCATTGAGACTTATTGTTTTATTCTGTCAGTTATTCGCTTCATGGCTGCCTTAATCTAATGCAATTCAAGCCACTTACATTTTTCATACAGTGCACATTAGCGAGTTAGTACTGCCTGAGTGGGTCAGGTTAAGTAAGAATCTTCCTGAAGGGCATTGTCATTGTTTCACACTCCCTCATCTTGGGACTTATCCGCTGTCTTATACACTTCTTTTACTCTCTTTTCCTCCCCCCAGCGTGGAGTGGATGCAAGGGCTACTTCACGCTGCAGCTCCTCAATAGGTGTCTCAAAACTTATGCTCAAAACCCATTTGCAGGGTTGAATGGCCTGGTTCTCTCTTTCATTGACTGGACTGTATATATACATATATATATCACACTGCATGAGAGGAAAGGCCCAGAGTGAGGTGGTACTGGAAATAAAGATGCACATTAATCTCTCAGTGGCTCCCCTAAGCCAGAGCATCATGCTATCTACAGTAGTAAATGACAGTCATGGCTAAACATTAACATATACAGTATCTGTATGACGCAGATTATGAATTGTGAGGATAATAATAATTCCTTACGCTTTTTCAATGACTCAAAGCGCTTTACATATACACACATTACACATATATCATACTGTGACAATACCCACAGGAGCAAGTTCAGGTGAAGTGTCTTGCCCAAGGACACACCGGCTTTACAGACGCAGCAGCGGCAGGTTTCACCCCTTGATCTGATGATCATTGCACAGCGCACCATCTTCACGGCTCGAGGTCATCGAGGCGCTTTTACAGGTACACATTGATATCATACATCTACTGTGGACAATACCCACAGGAGCAAATCCGGGTGAAGTGTCTTGCCCAAGGACACAACGGCCTGACGCAGTGGCGGCAGGAGCGGGTTTCGAACTGGAGTTCCCCAGCACTCCCCCTTGATCTGATGATCGGATGCACAGACCACTGCACCACCCGTCCACGTGCATGTGTATGTGTCTCTATTTGTGTGTGTTTTCAGCCCTGATGAGCATGTTCAACCTTGTAAAGAGACGCTCCTCTTGCTCACTTAATACAGCATGTTAACTTCTGGGGTGGCAGTCCAAGGCGAGACCTTACTTTACATTCAGTATTCAGGATTCAGGACGGAATATACTTTACGTATGAAGCTGTGTGTGTGGATTAAGCAGCCGAAGTGAGATAAATCTATCAGGGGCAGGACAGAAAGCAAATGTTAGCTGGCCTTTTAATCATCAACACATACAAAATGATGTATTTATTAATCCGGGTTAGCCAGCCTTGCAATCCATCACTGTTTTGCTCATTTTTCCTCCGCTCTTTCTCTCATTCACTTGTTTTTCCTGCCTCCATCCTTCTCCTCAACCCCATTGGTGTATCACGTCGTCACGGTGGTTGTCAGAGATGGAGGAGGGTATTCTGGCTATAGAAACTCACATCGATCCACTCGCCTGCAGTCCACACCCAAACCTGCTGACTCCAGGAGGAAAATAAAGAAAGACAAAAAAAAGTAACCGCTCAGCTCTTTTCTTCCCTCCCCACCCCTCCGCTATCACAACCATCAACAAAACAGGTCACTCCTACATTCTTCGGTCCCTCTTCCTCTCCCACGATCAAACCTGCTATTTTCCATCTCACATTTCCCTCTCCAGACAACACTCACACTATATCAGATGTGACTCTCTCCCGTGTTTGTTCCCCTGTTCAGCATTTTTCTCATCCCGAGATCCAATATTTCAATTCCCTTTCCCATCTCTCATATTCCTACCTTTAGCGCATCCATCTTTCACCCTCTCCCCTTTGCATCTGCTCCTTTCTGCTTCGCTATGCACATCGATTGACCTGTGTAAACTGACACAGACGATCATTACTGATTAACAATTGCTGCCACTGCAAAGTATGGAAAATGCTTGTAAGTGTTAAGGAAACTTTTCACTGAACATTGTAAATGGTCATGAGGCTCACACACACACACACACACACACACACACACACACACACACACACACACACACACACACACACACACACACACACACCCTTTAGGAACAGCGTAACACATTGTAGCAACCCCCTTGCCCCCAGCTATGTTAGTTTTTCAGTCATGTAACACCTGAATTCTCCCGCTTTCCCATGAAATATGTTTTATTTAATTGTTGTGATTTTGAAGACTTTCCAGATAGTTTCCTGTAAAATATGTGGCTTCCTGTCTGTAGGTTTATTGATTTGTTGTAGCAGGAGGGGGTAGGACCAGATCCACTCTACCATGAATAAAATATAATTCAAATGCTGCGTATAACCAACAGCAGTACTTTTGTGGTACGGGCAGAGTGAAAGTCCTATCCACAAAATATAAACAAGTATTTTTCTAATGTTGTTTGATTGGTTAAATAACGCAGTGCATAAAGAGATTTTGACAATTTCATCACATTGTAAACGTAAAGTGAATCATGCAAAAGGATCATAATGCAACAGCTTCTCACAAAATTAAATTCCTTTCTGAATTGAATGAAAGATATGAAAAAAGGGCCCGTCCAGGGTAATCGCATACACACACAAAGGCACATACACACAAACACACACGCATGTATTTCTCTCTCCCCTCCCACCTGCTGTTTGTAGCCCATATTGGAGGCTCAGTCATAGGGGACACAGACTTGATCAGAGACTCTGCGGTAGCCAAGGTTGTACAGTATATGTGGCATGAAGATTTACACACGACACCTAATAACACGCACATGTTGGGGTTTTAAACCTGATGTCTGTATTTCATCCTTTTGTGGCAGGCAGCACTGCTCATGCTCATGTACTTCAAATTAGTCCTTTTTGAAGACATTTTAGAAATGAGAGACCTGCACATTACCAATAATTTCTGCTCCACCAGTAAATAATTTCAACCTGAATAGGTTTTGTCATGTGCCAATTATCGGATCCCATCATCTTTCATTACCTGGTACCTTCCAGGTGTCACATTATTCCAGTCGGTAGTTTATAAAATGTGTGAAAAAGCTCACTACAAAATAGATATCTGTCATTAGCAGAAAAAGAAGACGCCTATTTATTAAGAGAATAAAATGAAAACAAATCAAGGTCTTCTTAAACCTTAACTCCCCGCGTGACAGGTATCTTTGAGATATTTAATCATAGGCTTCAGATTAAACAATTTGAAATAGAAAACACTTTGGTATAGAACTCTTAAAATGTTAACAGATCGAGGAAAAAGAGAAATAGCAAACCCACCTCTGCCTATGCACCCTTGAATATCATGAAAAACATGTTATCCTCTCCTAAATGTTAGGTATTATATACAAAATATTATAAAGATCACGTTCCCTGAGCTCCATTTTCCAAATCAATCACAGATGAGTAATACTACTGGACTCTTTAAATGATTCTCAACGTTATATTTCCTGATGATGGCTGCTCTTACACATTTTTAAACATTAATAAAGAGGCCCTTAGACTCAATACCTCAGATATTCACTGTCCAATAACCAAGACGAAAGCACATTACGCATTCGATTTTACATCATACACTCCGGATTTATGAGCATTTTCATCAAAGCCTGTGCCAAGATACGAGATTAATGGGCATCATGTGTCCTGATGTAGATTGATACTGGACAGCAGGGGAATCGGTAACAATTCAGCGCGCGTCTGTTTACGGTTTGGTATGCAGCCACGCTATTACGATACAGAGTCTGCCAATGAGTTGACTGTCAGCAGGCTAAGAGCTTCCCTTCTCCCTACTGCGATAAGACAGATCCAATCCGCTCCTTCGCTTGGCTGATGTCAGCAGTATCATTAGAATAAACAAATCACCATATTGCACTGTCTCCGCTTCTTCGCTGCATCCATACAGGAGGAGGCGTCAATTGGCAGAAACGTGTGTACACTCACTGTTATTTTGTTATTCATTTATTGACCTCTGCCCAAGAACACTGAGCTTTCCAAATGCTGTCAAAAAAAATCCCTGTTTATTTACACAAATTAGTGTCTGTGTTCCTCGTTAGGCCTCCAAACGAGGTCTTAATTAGTTAATTGGCTTATTACGCCGATTGCTCCCAGGGCGGGCGGTGTGGGTTGGCTGTCATTCATCGGAGGCCTCCACAAACATTAAAAGAGGGGGAGTTGTCTGGACCAATGAGAGACATGAATGGGAGGTAACGGGAGGAAGTGCCGTGAGAATAAATGTGGCGGTCTCTGGTTGATTTAATAAAGTGTGGCAGTTCAGTGGCTCGCCATTCCAGAGTGGGTCTGCCCTCAATTTCACAGCAGAGCAGTGGGTGAGGGGTGACTTTCAATTAGCAGAATGAGCCTAATTAATCAGCGAGGAGGTGATCTGTAAAGGGAACCAGCCGCATCGCCTGCTCGTCACTGTGACGGGGTGAAAGGTTTTTGCTGGTTCTGTCGCCATGTTGCGGTGACCTTCACTGCTACAGATGGGAACCCACGGCGTGACAGCCCAGAATCACTATCACCCTCATTACCGAGCAATATGCTGGAAATTTCTTTTGTTGTCGTACATATTGCAAGTGACCTGTGCATGATGCTGTTGTCGGCTACAAGGTTGAAAGGAACATTTCCATCGCCTCCTCTGCGTTTAAATTCACTCATCACATTGGTAAATCAGATTTATCACATGGGGTTCGCCCACAGATAGGAATAGTCAGAATAAATTACTTAATTTTACATATCTAGAATCAAGCTGCATATCATTGTCCTTGCTGCTGTTTCCTTCGTATATTGTAATTGGTCAAGCTGAGAGCAGCAAACATTTCTGATTGAAGGAGATTTATGTTTATTGACGGAGCCTTCAGGTGTGGTGGCTTAAAGGGACTCAAGAAGACTCAGAGCTGGAGAGTTTATTAAAAAATCTTAGAGGTTATACCTCAGGTTAAGCCCATCATTTATTTTTTCATTATGATCCAAAGAAGTTGACTTATGAAATGAAGAAGGGCCACCAAGGAATGAAAAACAACAGCACAGGTCATGTGTTATAATGGCAAACTATGTTTACTTACAAGCCCTACTGTATCTTGCATTTGATTTACGTTATATGTTGTTCATACACAATTTAGGAAGTGGGGCAACATTTATATTAACTGTTTTAAAGAAGAGGTTTGGTTTATTTAAACAAAGGGGATCCTACACTATAGGTAAAGCTTAATGTCAGGGACGGCAAATCGCAAAGGCCTCCTAAATGAGATTCCCTTTTAAATGTCATAGGGTTATTTTTATTGCATTCTAAAATTCCTGAGGACAGAACAAACTAATTAAAAAGTTTGAAATCCATGAGTTTTATTAGGAAAATAACTTGACAGTCACCTACAGGGTTTGTTGGGATTGGTAATGCAATGGGTTTCAGCAGTAAAGAAAGAATATACATTGTACTCCTTTATTTGTATTACCTTCTTGGCTCTGTACTGTACACTGTGATGTAACGCACTAATTAAATCAATGGTAGTATTTGTGTCTTAGTACGAAGCATGTGGGAATTCACATGAGAGCATAAAAGTATTTGCAGATGAGTAAATGCAAGTGAGCTTGCTCTGAGTGTGTGTTGTTCTGCCGTTCATATGTATGAGGTGTGTACTTGAGTAACTGGAAATGGCGTGGGTGTTGATGCTGCATACATATTGGCAGTGGGCTCTGGCAGAACTCCCTCTTAAGGCTAAAATGTTTGCACTTGACTAAAAGCAGAACACCCACACGCGCCCAGGCTTTTCATAACTGGCTGTTATACAAGTTGAATGCTGATGCTAGCAGCTCCATGGGATCTGTCTTTTTCTCTCTGTTTTGGCTCCTTCTCTCTGTAGTGTAGTATCATAGATCCCCTCAGAAGCGAAGTTTCACAAACGGTGTTACAAGGGCACAAATTATCGTCAAATCTATTTGCTTTCTATTCATCACCGTAGCATTGTGTTTTGTTTAATTGACTGTGAACCTGTTGGTGTACATCCAGCTTGTGTTCGGCAGACACCAGGCCTCACAAATTAGTCAGCAGGGAAATAAGAGCAGGCAACAGATCAGGCAATTTGCATGCATGTCGGAGTGCTGCGTTTAAGGTGACCGAGGGATGCTAGACTTGATTGATAGCAGGAAAAAAATAACCAATATCAATTGTGAGTTGATCTAATGGCAGCAGCATTTCTTCCTCAACATCACCCAGGATCATTGTATGAGGTTTACGCTCCTCTTCTCTGTGTCCTGCTTAGCAGCTCACATGCTCATAACGTTGTATTTAAAATGTTACTTTAGCGCCATAATGGCTAAACACTGACAGAGATGACATTGAAATTAATTTGTTAGACTGAGTAGAAGGTGAAGAGACAAAGAAAAAGTAAGGGTAAGGAAACCCACCGTATGAGTCACTGCAGATACAGTACTTGCGATTTCCTTGATTGGACTTTAGCCCCCAGTGAATCTCGGGAAACCCAAGAGTCTCTGTGTATCTCTGAAAAGGCAACCAGACATGTAGTGGCAGGGAGGTCACAGATCACTGGCTTTAATTGTCCCTGTTGGGGAGCACCCAGGGCAACACTGCTTTACTTGACTCTGTCAATATGTGTTTGTGTGTATGTGAGACAGATAGTAAGACAGAAAGAGAGAAAAACACAAAGTGAGTGGCATTTTTTCCCTACTTGCGTTCTGTTTTAACTCTCATCTCATCAAATGTCCAATCACGTTATCATCGCTTTGTCACTCCCTCCTCAACACAACTCCGGGGGCTGTTTCATTAGCTTCTATTTTCAGCTGCAACCCTTGTTGTCCTAAATTATACTTAGTTATGAGTTATGAGCCTGGTGACTTCAAGAACCCTGTCAGGATTTCAGTCTCATTTGACCCTTTCCCCAGAAGGTGGTTTGCAGAGTGCAATCATGCGTCGGCTCGGGCTTGCCGCCTGTCGCTCATGTTGACAGTTTTTTTGTCATATCCTCACACTAAGCAGCGTGCCATCATGCATTTTTATGCCTCCGTCAAATTGAATTCAGCATTGATATACCCATCTCAATGTTATTAAAAAGTTACACGTGTGACTCGACCGGGCAGGGTAGATGCACTAAAAGACAGCTCAGGACCTCTTTTGACAGTGATGGACCTGACCTATTGGTTTAGCACTCATGTTTCCAGGAAGCTGTATGAGAGGCTCTGGCTGTTCAGATAATTAGCAAATGAAGTGGTTTCTCTGTATAAGTCAGTAAGCCCATCATTTTTGCCTCCCAGCAAGCTGACAGGCATGCATTTAATAACTGTAATTAGCAAAATCCCTGTTTTCCTCATTCTGACAAGAGTTCATATGCACGCAAAAAGGATTGTTATGTAAAGATTTATGACCAAGCTAATGTATTCCTTTGCTGTATAGGAAATCCACATGATCCTATATAATATTATACTACTATGGCGTTGCTTAGCAGAGCAACACTGTATCCATTTATTTTCTTAAAAATTGGCAAAAAATTACATAAGTTGTAATTATCCTCTGTAATAGTGTAATACCAATATCATGGCATCAATAACTTTGATTCATAAATACTACATGAAACACACTTTCTGCAAATAATGAACACAGTGAAATTAGTTTTCAAGAGAACTGCACTCAACAAATGTGTTGTTGCTAATTAGTTTGAATAACTCAATTATTTAGAAACGGGTAACAAAGTATTACGCTATCATTGCCAAATCCAGAAATATAGTTTATTTTCATCAGGCTTTAAGAAGAAAAAAAGCCATCTGGATAGCATGGCCATTTAGTTGAACCATTTCACAGCCTAACTTAATTCAATCTCTAAAACAAACAGTAAGTCATTAAATATGATTTATCGTTACAGCTGAATAGGATTCTTTTGAGGACAACCATATCCAAGTATTCTTTCCATAGAGCAATTCACCACCTGGCATCAAAGTCTCCTCCAATATCAGTGCCTCGTGCATCAGCCAGAGCCGTGCCAAAAAGTCATTAGAACTTCCACCGAGCAGAAATGAGTGTCACGGGACAGAGGGAGCGAGGAGTAAGCGATACAATTGACTTTCAAAGATTTGAGCGAGTAGAGCCCACACATCGATACAGAACCAGAATTTCGATCACATGTGGAATTGGATCAGTCACTTTGGATAGGAGAAGCAATTCACAAGGGAAAGTGTTGAATGGTGGTGTAGGCTTAGCGAACTGATCAGCCGAAAAATAGGTAGAATCAGAAGGAGGGTGCACAAAGAAACACCAGCTTTGATGGATGAGCTTCAGACCCACGCTAATGCTGAATCCTGGCAAAAGGGTACTGGCTGTCCAAGGCCATATTCAACAGAAAACAGACAGTGAAAGTGCAAACAGAGTTTAACTAAGGAATCACAATCAGCACCCTAACGTATCTTGTATATCCAAGCCTGCAGTTCATTGATGTTGCCTGTCCATTCCTTGTGTACTAAGTCAGCTCTGGTCTGCATGGCAGGAGTCATAACACGCTTGAACAGATTAATTAAAAGGATCACTGTAAATCATCTCTGTGGATGCCATAGCGGACTAGCCCCGTCCATCAATCTGACCTTTAGCCTTTAGCCAGCCAACTCTACTCACTACACCATCTCGCTGACTGTTCCACTGGATTCAGGCTAACAGGCTATTAGACCATCCAGATGGTTGCAGGGGGAACATGCTTAAAACAAGGCTGGTCCATTGTGTGCTGCCGCTCTGTGTGTGGCAAGATGTCTGAAGCCACTCTGTCTCCCCAGAAGCCGGCTCATGCTCATGGTTGCGGGCTGATATGAAGGGAAAAAAGACAATTCCACGGGTTTTCCCTTGAAGTAATTTCGCAAGCACTTATCATCTCTTTAGAGGGAAAAAGAAGAAAGCTACTGCCGCTGCTCCTTTTGTTTCCCCTCTTCTCCATCAGAAGCATTCTGGAAAGGAAGCAAACTAGAACAAAGAGACAACGGGGACCAACACAGAAAAATACATCTGCTGATTTAATCAGGTTGCTCTGGCTGTCTCTCGCCGAGTGGGTTTACTCCCTGCCTCCAAGACAGGAGGGAGCCGCTGCAGCGACAACCAACGTCTCACTGATCTAGTGTAACCAAGAGAAGAGATAATGTCACTCCTCTGGGGGGCACGCAAGTTCAGGTACTATCTAATTATCAGCTCATTAGGACTTGTCTTTAAGACTTAAACAACTGAATAAAACAGCCAGTGTGAGTTATTATCCAAATGACCTGCTGAATTTGCTAATTAGGGCCAGGAGTGAAGGGGAGATGAGCGAGCCAGTTGGACTCTTCGGAGGCAGGCAGACCACACCTGGTGCAGGCTAACCCTGCCCATGGAGCCTCAACATGCTCCCACAGCTGCAGGCCCAGTAGGATATCCCAGCACTAGAGGACCAATTAAGAGCCAAGTTGAATGATTTAATCGTGGAAATAAGACTGGCTGAGCATATGAATTATGTAATTTCTCGCAGTCCTACTCACTGATCTACTCATGAAATCCTACAGGAGGGTAACTGGGTCTCGATGTGCAATGCAATCACTCCAACAGCGTTTTTATTTAAAGTGAACCCATCATGCTATATTTGAAACATATATTGTAGGGCCATACCTATATAAAACATGTCTGTGAAGTTTTTTTTTCAAAATACCAAACAGACCATGCATTTTAGCCATGCCTCATTTCGCTCTATTTGCTCTTTTCCAGCCCTGTTTTTGCAAGAGCTGATTCTGCTTTAGTGGCAGACTATAGCCCCACTTACAGGCCTGGCATATGTACTACAGCGTCTCCAGCGCTTTCGAGCGGTCTCTCATTCCCCTGATAGGTGGAGAGTTGCCCATATAGGCGGAGCACCCCTTTTCTGACGTCAGAGATATTTCAAATCTGTATCAGCTCCGTTGCAGCCCCGTTCTTAGAGATTTGGGTATGGAGGAAAAGAGAGATGGTTGTGTTTTCTGACACTTGGTGAGTTCCCTGACACACCGGGGACACATATTCATGTATAAAAGACGTACAAAAGTGCATTTTGCATGATAGGTCCCCTTTAAATACGTGTTGGATAACAAGGAGGAGGAACACAGCAGAGCCAAACAAGAAGCAAGTTTTCAAACCTTCGGGGGAATCTCGGCTCTAAGCGTGCAGCGTCCACCATCGGACAGAGAGAAACCCTCTGACTCGTGAACAAGACCGGGGTATTTAGGCGGAAATGGAAAGCATGGCACTTTGATTTAATCTACGTCAATGTCAGACACTTTGTGACAGCTGATGGGGAGATATACAGTGGACTGTGTACCATTTAACCCACATGACACACTCCCTGATCCTCGCTGGCTGTCTGACAGACACACTGCCTCAACCCAGTGAGCTAACTGACATAGTGACTCACAGTAACACAAAGTCTCATTACAGGTAGGGGAGGAGAGGAGAGGAGACCCAAGAGGCTATTCCTGGAGCCTCCCACTCCTCCCACTCTTTGAGATGCGTAGGCCAGGATGGCCAAGAGGCCAACAGAGGAAGTTGTGTGTGGAGATCGCTCTTCTCTAGTCAAGGAGTGAATGGATCGCAATGAAAGAGTGAGTGAACGGGGACATTATCAATGGTGGCAAGAAGCGTCCGTCTCCCCTGACCAGACGGGGTGTTTTTGTCCGTTTCAGATCAATGGCCCCACTATGATGTCCTGAAAGACAATTTATGAGGCATAAAGGACAAACACGGTGGTTCAGCTCCAACTGCCCCAGAGATTGTTCTGTCTAATTCCCTTTAATCCATTTTTTACCCCTTAACACACTTTCGCCTCAGAGTTTCCGTCATTCGTCTTGTGATTTGGCTGTCCTCCATTTTCTGGTATCCTTCTTTTTCGTCGTCCCTCTTCACCTGTCGCTCTTCATCTACCTATGTCCCTCCTTTACCTCTCTTCAGTTACATCTCTTTCGCCATCCTCCCTTCTGTCATTAACTCTTCCCGTCACCCTTCGTCTCCGTCTCTCTCCCCGCTCTCCCTCTCTCTCTCTGTGCCACTGTGCCAGCTGTGTGATGAGCCAGGGGCTGATAAGCGGTGGTCAGCCTCTCTCCAGATGGCAGCCTGAGCAGCAGCTGCCTGGGGGGTGGGAGGGTGGGTGGGTGATGAAGAGGAGGGGTGCTTGTCGGATAGGAAGATGGGGAGCGTGGGGATGATTACAGTTTTGTTGCATTTCCAGGTGAAAATGGGCGCACACAAAAGAAAATCAATTGTCGGCAGCATGCTATGTCTGCCTGCTGAATCCCTATGCGACACACACACTCACACACACACATGCAGCTTCTCTGCTGTGTGGTTTCCGCTCTGACGCCGGAGGTGCTGTGTCGATGGTTCGGCTTTGTGAAGTCATCGCTGGAGAACACTGCCTCTGGTTCTGAAAGTGGCGTGCATGCTTTCCCACATGACATCCCTCTGCCATGGTAGCCTCAAGGAAAGACTTGCAGTGGGGGATCGCCTCCATATGTGGAACAGGCAGTGGTCTAAGTGTGAGCAATGCCATTTGTTCAGTTTAAGTGGACTTGTTATGTAACCACATGATGTTGTCAAATTATGTTTGGAGAAAAACATATCCTCCCACAATATTTGCTCAGATGTGACTCACTGGTGTGCCATTATGCCCTGGTACATGATGTAACCCTTCATCTGTAAAGCTGAATATGAAATCAGTGGTCTTTTGTTGCAGCCAATATGTTCGGTCACGGTTCTGGCTTGTCTTTATTCACTTGTGGGTCTAAATATTAAAGGGCCATTCCAAGGAAGATCACTTAAAACAGTCAATACTTTTTAGCAGTTTCAGCTAAACCAAAGTGGATTTCCTCACATGACCGACTTTTGCAATCGACATTCTCATAAATCTTTTAAATAAAAGTGAAATTCAATACAAACTAGTGTGTTTTTCTACCTTCTACTAGATGAAAAAACACACTAACTGTATGTCTGACACGTAGCGATACACACCCACTGACGTGCGTGTTCACCTCATTTGCTCTGTTGATCTCCTAAGAATGTTTATACCATTTCCTCCAATTATTCGCCTTTCCTAAGCCCCCCCCTCCAAATTTGGATCCAAACAGGGACTAAACTCTCTCAGCAGCTCCTCCATCCACTTCAAACAAGGCCTGTTTTCTTAAAGCTGTCTGTGGGAAAAGCCAGCACAGGCAATGGAGGGTCTCCAAGGGACTTGTATGAGAGGCATAGAAGAGAAAAAAGGGATGGGAGAGTCAGCTCGGAAAGGGAAGGATTGGGAGAGAAAGGGAGTGAGGAGAGATACCCCCTGTGCATGTCAATGAGGAAACCATTCAATTAGCATCGCTTTATGGCCCCTGATGTTGATTACCTCAGACAGGCCAGAAAGTCCCATCCTTTTACTGATTAAAACCAAGAGCACAGCAACGAGACACTTGGTGGGATTGGTCAGACAGTGGAGGCTTTCTAATTTCTGTTTCATAAGCAAGGAGAAACAAGGTCGATGTATTCTTGGAAACAAAGCCCACTTACAGTATGTGTGTGAATCCCACCATCAAGTAATTGAATGTAAATGGAACACAAGCTGTGAAAAGTAGTCACAAGGCGTCTTTTTCGAAAGTATGTACGTTTTGCACGATTCACATCGACTGCGAAAAAGGCGCTCAACACGTGAATAATTACACTAAGAAATGTCATTACGCCCTACAGGGCAATCAGCCCGGCTTCCGGAGGAGATCTGTGCTGATTAGCAAATGTGACAACAGTCACAGTCTTTGATGATGGTCCAGTTACACTGCGTCATGGTATGGCCGATGATTCTCAATTTAAAGAGTGGACGCAACCTGCTGCTTCGTGACTCCAGCTCATCATAGTTACAGTCATCATATTTAAACTTTCAATGAACCATCTTTCAGTTACTACTCTTTCAAACCATAGCACGTACTTCACACTGTACTGCCAGTCCTCCAGTGCATGACAGTGATGTGATAATTGGTTCCAATGTTTTGTATTCTGCAGGAAAAACAATGTCAGAGGCTATAAAATCTGTAGCCGTAGAAAAACTAGATCACCGTTGTCTTGTTCTGAGTTTTGCGGTATTAGTTAGGAGGCATCCAACGGCAGTAGGTAAATCATGAAGACAGGCGTTCACCCAAGTGTCTTGTGCGTACCTAAAAATATTCAGCATGTATTTGAGTTCTCACCTGCTTCCATGTTGTCCAACCCCGTTTTCATGGCATAACTCAAGGTGACACTGTCGTAAGAAATCTAGTAGAATAATTGTGGGCCCTGGAAAATAAACACTGACATTAGAGTACCTCAAAGGCCAGTCGGAGCACATTCTGTGTCTTGTCTGCCTGCTAAAAAGAACTGTGACAGACAGTTTTGACATCCAATATGGGGGATGAGGTGAGAAGGGAAGGGAAAGGGAGGCGACGAGCAGTGTGAGGAGGAAGAACCAGCGTATGGTGTTTTTAATCACATTTTTGCCAGTGCCACCGCCTGCATGTCAGCGACGTGTGTTGCTTATTTAATAATTCATCCCAAAGCCGCTGACCCACTCAATTAAATTCCCGACCATTCCGTCTTACATTTTCTTTTTTCTCCAAGAATGTAGAGCAGTGAAGACAAATACATTTTGCAATTTCAATATTCAAACACTTTTGGGGAGGGATAAACAAGTGGGGGAAATTGGTAAATATGATTGCCTCTGTAATTAAAGGAAGAAGGCGAGAAAGGAGCGGAAGAAAGGGGGAATGGTCGGGAGGATGTGTTAGTCATATCTGAAACGCGCTAGCGACAAGATTACATTAAGAGAAATAGAAGCGGATTACAGAGGGCCGAGAGGGGAGGAGGAGGAAAAATGGGAGAAAGAGTAGGAGGAGGCAGGAATTGGATGAGGTCTCGGAGGCCCTGAGGTGTAGACTTAGACCGCCATGACCTCACCGCTGAAGCCAAACAGTTGAGGTTTCTGTGTGGATTTGTGCATGGATATTTCTGTTCACTGATATGTGTGGGTGTACTAAAGAGTGTGTAGAAATGGTTGAAACAAAGAGAAATAAAAGGGAATATGGGCGAGCAAATATACAGAGGAGGATTACGTTGGTGATTGTCTACGGTACAGTATAAATAGGTGAGAGTCGCTGGGTTTGTGTAAAGGTTTGAGTGAGTGTGACACAGTTTTCAGTAGAGGATTTGTTCTCTTTTTCACAACCAGGATCTGAAACCTCCCCATTGAGTCCCTCATGGCCTTTGCTGCCACAGCTTTGATGAGGGGCATATGCCTGCCCTCGTGTGTATACCTCTCTATGTGGTGTGTGTTTGCATGTGCATTTTGTGTGTGTTTGTAAGCATTGTGTGTGCGTGCCTGTAGGGGCGCTACGGTTCACCGCTCTAAACCCCATTCAGTCAAAAGCGCAGGGACAGATGGAAAAGGGAACAGCGCATGGATGTTCGTGATATCGAGGGAGGGTGGAGCGGTGCGGGGCGTAGGAGGGTGGCGAGTGTGTTGTTTTGTGTGGGGTGGTGGCTTGGAGCTGGAGGCGACGTTGGCAACAGTGCAATGATGGCGAAACAGGGAAAAGAGGATGGGGAGCCATCGAGCAAGAGGGGAACTAGATCAATGACACGGCGGGTGCGGCTGGAACAAAGTGCTCCAGCCCCGTGTGTTGATGTGGTGGAAATTGCATCTTCAAGGAAACATGCTTGATGAGATTGTGGGATCAATAGAGGAGTGGGGCTGCTAGGCTGCTGAGTGGCTGGGAAGGCGAAGGAGGCCGAGGCTGGGTCTGAATGAGAATTGGGGGCGCAGCAAGGCTCCGTAACCTTCCTCTGATGGTCTAATACAATATGTCACCTTCGTCGACGGAGGGGCTGAGCGCGTAGAGTGGGGGGAAGGGGCCAACAGTGAAGGCTGTTAAGTTCTCTGGGATCCAGAAGCAAATCGAACCGATTCAATTCCAACAAAGCAATCCTGGGATTGGCTGAGAGGCTTTAAACGGGCCATGTTGCGTAATGAGCCTGGCATGTAGAAAATGTAAGGAAACGTCACCAATCAAACCTCAATCTCATTTATATTAATGATATACATTAATGGGAAGGAAATGGGATCAGTTACTACATTTACATGTCCATGGGTGCACAGCCACATTAACAGCATGCTAAGTATGATGATGGAGAGTGGAGGTTTCACTCTAATTTAAGAATGAAACTAAATTAATAAGCACACAGTTTATTTTCCCCTCTTCATTTATTTTTCTCTCTACCTTCTCAAACATGCAGCCAAAAACATATAGCATCTCCTTTCCACAAGTGCCTGATTACAAACTCATTCATAAGGTCTCTATCAGACAAACACACACATTTACACACACACACACACACACACACACACGCAAGCACACATACAAAACACTTATACAAAACACTCATCCAAGTCAAGCAATGCGGCAGAGATTTTTTCCCCCCTCCCCTCCTATACAAGGCTGTTTCTATGGCAACAAGCTCCTGTTTCTGGCACTGAAAAGAGGAATCTTACAGGAAGTATGAGCGGCCTCCAGGGGGGGGGCTGGTTGGAGGACTTGGTTGGCGGTTGGGGGAGGTGGAGTTAAAGAGTTGGGGTTCAAGAGGATGTCTACAGGGTGGGGGGCAGTTTTGGGAAGGGAGATGCATGCTCGTTGAGAGTAAAGTCTCAATGGTGAACAATTATTCCCTCTTTCTTTCTTTCAAGTCTTTAAATTACATCTCTCTTGTGCTTTATGTTTACTCGTCTTCCTGGCTGGCGCTTCTCATTCAGTTAAATTAGTTAGTTGAAATTAATCGAGGAAGCTTGATTGACATAAAAGCATCTGCTGCCAAAATATATTGCCATGCAAATCGGGGGTGGTCTTTGTGTTTCAGCCTCATGGCATGACATGTAGGTCAAGGGTGCTTGGAGACAGGCAGCTTGCTCATTTATTCCAGTGTGTTTGCTTTCTGTCTTTCTCTCCCATTGAAAATCCTTGAAGTCCTTTTCCCTCTTTCCTCTTGGCTTGTATAATTATTCTGCTCGCTTTTCGGCTGGTTACATGGAAGATTTATCAATGTCTCACCAATAATCTTGACAGCGTAGTGACCAAGGCTATGTAACTGCTTGATAATCCTTCAGTCCTGACTTATAACCCTAAGCATGGGAAACAACATTACACATGCAGCACTATGCAACAGCAACTTGATTATCTGCCGCAAGAAATGTTTTCACTTTCTCTGAATGTGCGTGTCTGTCTGTGTTTTGGAGAATTTCGCCTCAAGGGAATAGGTTGATAGCTTGGCAGTAGTACTGGTAAGCAAACTGAAGGCCATTTTCACACCTAAGTCTTGCTTGACTTCGTGCAATATTAATGGCTCTCTTCATCGCTATCCTCTCCTCTCCCTTCACCTCACTTCCTCTCTGGAGAGATTTACAATGTGACTGCGACAAATATATACGTTTTTCTCTTTCACAATGACGTTGCTTTAGGTTACGTTCGCAGTGTCTCTTTTCTTCACCTTCCTGTTTTATTTTTGTTCAGTTTACACTTTGTCGTCCCTTTACCCTTCCTTCTAGTGTGGAGACTTATTTTCTGTAGCTCTCTTTCAGCCTTTACTTCAAACAGATTGTGATTGACATATCCAAGCGTAATCCCATAGCATGCATGACTTTTAGAAAGTTTTTACATTAAACGAAGACATACACAAATGTTTAAAGGCATTTCCTTCACAGCATTTCTCCTCCACTTGATCCCGGTGGATTTACAGGTTTGCACGCTTATCAGCCTGCTCGCACGGTAAAGTGTGTGTACTGTGTGAGTGTGTAGGAGAGCGGATGCTGTTTGTGAAGGTTGAACTCAAACATTGTACTAAGGCAGACATTTTGGATACTTGATAATGTTGTGTGTAATGTAAGCATTGCAGATTGACTGCTGAGCCAAGTGGCCTGAGATATTGAAGAGAGATTTTCCATCATGGACTTTTACCTCAATATGCATCACTCAGTGAGCTCTGCTACTGCACTCTGAATCCCCGGCCCCTCTGGGAAAAAGTAAGAATTCTCAACAACCTTTCCACCTTACCTGTTAAAGAAATGTCGAAGCCACTATTGAGAGTTATAATTTGGACAGGAAGGATTGAACTTAGACATACCATTTCTGCAACTACATAATGCACCTCTGCTGTCTGACCCTCCTCAATGGAAAGAAATATCTTTTTCCCAGTAGACCAGCATTCGGAGTGAGTTAGCTGAAATCTTTCTGGCTAACTTGAAATTCTGTGATTGGCTCCCATACTTTGAAGATGCCTCTGACCGGCTTCTTCTGTAAAGGAGTTTTTTATTTTTCCACCACTGCATTCAGCTCCTAATCCTCCCATGAGTCTGTGTTTCTCTTTTCGTCTGTGTTACAGCTTATTTCTCTCCCTACGTTTTATCTTCACACTGCCTCTACTATACTTTTTCTCTTTCTGTGTTGCTCCATGTCTCTGTTGTTTACCTTTGTTCTCCCTTGATCGAACCTAGACAAGCCCAGTTCTTCTGACCCTTGGTTTCCTCAAGTCTTTCCATAGGAATGAACTAATCTAATGATCAATTCTCTCTCTCTTTTGCATCACACACACTTATTAACTCCCCAAATTGCCACAAAGTGCAGGAATAGGTTTAGCCCAGCTGCCTGCCAACCAATTACCACAACACATTGCCGACCTGCCACCTGTCACCACCCCGCCACCTTTGTGCCTCCATGCCTCAGTCTATTCACACCCCGTACCTTCTTCTACTGCAATCATCACTTAGAAGAGTCTGCTTTTATCACCTTTAATTACCGATTGTACCAAAGTTCTCCCTTCAACAGGCCTCAGACTCTTTGTTGGGTTACACCTCCACCTCCTCCAACAGCAATGTGGCCTTTTCCAACTTGTTCGCAATTATTGAGTAACTTTCTTCTTCTTTCCAACCCAATTGTTTCTTGATACGTTTCATCCCTTCTCTGAAGCTCCCACCCAACCCAAGTCCCCGCTGAGCAAGCTTTCTTCCTGGTACTCTAGATGTTTTCCACTCTAATTAAAGGCTCTCTGATATGAACACCCATTTGCTTCTACTCTGAGTCCTTATTCTTGAGCGCGTAGCAGCCATGTAGTGTGATCTCATTAAATACGTATGAATGAATGCCTACTGCTTGCTAATGGGTATCTCTGTAATTTGTTCTTATATCTTGTAATGTTTTACTACACTGAAGCAATGTTTCCTGGAGCAGCTTAATGACTTAGGTTGCAATTTTATTTATGCAACTGTTTGCACATGGAGCCATTCATCTTTTTCTCTTGTAAGTAAGGGTTAAAATGCTGGAAGGCTTAGCACAATGTGGATTTGCAAACTGTGGCATTCGGAGTATTTTTTTTCCAGGTTCGTAGACAGACCCAATCAATCCTGGGTCTTTTAACAAATAGTCTTCTACTTAATTTCAGCACTTCATTATAAGAGATATTTTTATATGTGGCTGCATCTGTTTTCCTAGCGTCTCCACTGAAGTGAAGCTGTTGTGGCTGGAGCTTTCAGCTGCGTCCTTTGCCTTGTTTATTGACTGGTTTGTTGTGTGTAGTTGGGTTAGACATGTCAATCTGCTAACAGGCACTGTTAGCCAGAAGGTCAATAGTTAACAGCTCCTGTGACCTATCCTGCTGCCTTTGGAAATACACTTTTTTTCTAGTTGAAAGGTGTATTAAAACCTTGAGTAGACCCATGGGTGTGGAGGTTAAGGCTGTGTCAACCAGTTGGAGTTGTTAACATTTGAGCAAGCCTTGAAGAGAGCAGCCAGGTTTCACACTGCCGTACAGGCGGATGGCACAGACTCAAATCAGAACAACAAGACAGGGGAGGTTTTAGTGGTACCGTGTTTCCAGTCATTATAATCCTTTCCAAACAACTAGCTGAAAACCTTCAGACCCTTTGAGATGCCTGTGTCCAGAGAAAAAAAAGCATCCATGTTGAACAAGGATTAGCCTTTCTGTACAGGTGTCAGATTGTGTTAACAGCACAGCACTTATTTGTCCCATTTGTGTTTTTGACCTCTTATCCTCTATCTGAGCTGCTAGCTTCCTCCCTATATCTCTTCACCTCAATTGTCGGCTTCGCATTCACAAGGCCTATTTTTCAAAGTTCTCTGTGACGGGCGTATCTGTCTTCCTCTGTGTTTCAGAAGTTCCTTTTGAAGTAAAAGTTCAGTCTGGAACATTTCACGACCAACTTAATTTCCAGCTTTTTGTTTGATTTTCTATTGATTTCGATCTGACTTGTTCGGTTGAAAAAAGCAGAAGAAAAGGAGAAAAAGAAGAAAGTCGGGGAGGAGGGTGGTGGATCGAAGTTAGCTTGACCTCATGGGAGGATGGGTCAGACGCTTTTTCGGATGAAAGTCATTAACCATTTCTGGTTTGCCAGCTTGAGTCAAAGAAAAATAGTTTCGGGGTGTTATTTGATACCAAAAGCTAGCTCAAAATTCACATTTCCCTGCAATCTTCAGTGGCTTTCTTTCATATTGAAATTTCAAATGGAAAGATGTTGGTTGATTATTTGAAATCATTTTAAAATCACAATGTGCCAGGCCAACTTTGAAAATGAGACCAAAATACTCACTGGAGATAGACTGCAATTCATTTCAAACCTTTTCCTGCAGTTAAGTTATGTATTTCACTGCGTTAGACTGGTGTTACATGCCTGACACACACTGGACCGGAATACAGAGAAAGTGTTTTCCTTCATGACACCAATACAACTGGAGAATAGTGCAGAGACCCTGAACCATGCAATTTAAAATTCCAGATGCTTTCCCTTAGAAACACAATCAAATTGACAGGCTGTTTATGCCCATGTAATCAGGCAAGCCAGTCAATAATTATGGTATGTAGTAGACCTCAAAAACCTCAATCCACAAATGGCACAGCTACATGCAGGGATCTCCTCTGTGTACTCTGTATTCCTAGCGACTTCATACAGCACTCCCTCACCAGTCGTCCTCCATGGCTTTGCCCAAGCATGCAAATGGCAAATGGACAGCGGGCTTCCCGGCGGCTCTCTCTGCCCATGTCTTATTCATGAGCAGGGGGTCGGCGCAATTCCCCTCGTCACACACCATGTCAGAAACACACTCAGCCCTGTGCACCGGTGCCTCTTACCACACTCCCCCTTCAAACCTCTTCCTACCCACTAAAACCCCTGTGACATTTTCACTTTATGTGCCACTGCGCTCCTATCCTGCCCAGCTAGGAAGGTGATCATAGTTAAATCCAGTTGTAATAGCAGGAAACACTCAGCTGAAATGTAATCCAGTGCAGCATCCAGCTTGAAGCTTGCATCTATAAGTCACACACATGCTGCGTAAATATAATAATGTAATTACTGGTGTGTTTTCTTATATTGCATGTTGTGCAGAGAATGAAATGTTATGGTCAGGCAGAATGCAGCCTGTCAGTCCCACCAAGCACCTCATAAAGAGCAGAGAGTGGAGCAAAGTGAAGGGGGAGATGAGAGTTTAGATGATTACATGGCTCTATGATTTCATGAAGATGGGGTCCAGCTTTCTGGGCAACTATGACATCAGCAGTCTGACATTCGGGATGAAATGTCTGCAGCACTGGCGCTGCTAAGCCAGGCACGTCAATAAAGTAATAAAGTCGTATTGAGCACCAGGCTTTGCTTAAAGGTCAGGTCATTTTTGGGTGACATTGCGAAGATGTTGTACAGAAGGTGGTGGCAATATCGATAATAATGTCTGAGTTCCAAAGAGGACACTAATTGTATTAACTCTCATAGTGCAAATACATTTACAGAGCCGTCTCACTTTGACCTGATGTTAAAACAACAGTATTGACAACAGGTTTCCCCATGAGACTATGATCAGACTAGTAGGAACAGGCCTGATTGAAGAACTCACCTTTATAGCAGCTTCATCTTTTTTAAGATCTGGCAGCTTCATTGAGAATCAACTGATCGATTAAATGTTAACAAGACACCAGTGATGGGCTCTCTGTTGGGTTTAAACATCCAATCCATCATGGCCATGGAGCTCCCTTATTCGCCTCGTACTCAGGTCTATCCATCTCTTCCTCCTAACCAGTTTGCGTAAGGGAAAATGATCTCTTGATTAAAATGTAATTAAAAGCCATTTAACTTTTTTCCCTCCTCCTTCATTGCCCTTAACAGAAACAACTTTCCCCTCTGGGTGGGGAGCATCTCATTTTGGTGGCAGAGAAAGCGCTCAACACTCTCTGGGACTCTGATCATTCCTGAGCTTCTTTTATTACACCTATAGATCAGCGCAATTAAAGGCCAAAAAGGGAGTCATAAAAATGCCTTTTTCTCCTTGCAAGAGTAAACAACTACTCTCTGGGGTTTTAAAAGGAAATATATTGCCACACCAACTATTCACGATTATCAACCCTGTTGCTATCCCACCTAAGGTTCAAAGTTAAATCCAGAAATCAACTCTAATCCACTTATCTCATCGATTCATCCAGCTCCGACCCCTTTGCTGTGACTCTGGAGATCATATCTCAGGCCCTGTCCTCGTGATGTGTTGCTTGGCCTCAGTAACATGCAGTGGCAAGGGTCAGGATGCAGAGCGACACTGGGGTTGCGGTGAGGATCCCATCCTCTCAATTAGCATTCTCCTGGGTCTCTGGGGCCCTCGGGGGCTCTGGATTTAATTAAGTAATTAAATACATGATTCCCATTTGACTGCCCCCCCCTGTGGAAGGCAGTTGAATCGTAAGTGTGTACCACAAGCTGTTTACCAGCACCCTGGTGAGGTAGTTAATGGGAAATTAGACATTGATAAGTACAATATATGTTATTTGTGTGCTTGTGTGTGTCAGTGTGACTTTGTGTGTTCATGTGCGTGTGGTCATCCTCCCGCCGTGTGCTGCTCCTTAATGACCCGTGCAGTTCCTGGGAGCCGGGGGTGTCACAGCGTCGTGACTAACAGTCTGGGCAGATTGGTTGCTGCCAAAACCACGGCCAAGCCAAGCCCCCATGCACACCACACTCCAACACACACACAAATCACTGTGTCTCCTGCTGCTCACGTTCCTCTAAATGTGGTTATGTTGCTTTGGGTGGCTGCCTTAAGACATTATTATGAATTGATATGTCTGCAGGGTAGATATGTGGGTGTGTGAGTGCAGCAAACATGAATGTGTTGAGTGTATGAGAAGATGAGATTTGACCTGTGAAAATTATGTTTGTGTATGGGTATGGCATAGGAAAACATTAAACTAGGGCCGTGATCACCTGCAAGGGGGCCCCGGGGCAGAAATTATTATTCAATTCCCATTATGTTCTCCCATTAAGAATGCATCTTGTTGCGTTTAAGTATCCATCAGGTACAGTACAAATGACAGACTAGAAATCCTGAAACCCTCTACTATGCTCTGCTAGAACACCATAATGCCCCAGGTTTGCTTTGTGTCGATTAGTTTGTAATTTGATTAAAAACAAATGTTTAATTTGGGAACACTGTAATTACTTGTTTTTTTAATTCCCTGTTACTATTGTTGATCTGCAGCAGACATGATCGAGGACAACTTCATTGCAGATTTACTTCCCACACTTTATCGGACTATTTCAAAGGTTCTAGTGTCCGGCCACTTCCCCGAAAACCTGGTTAGTCCCGCTATAACAATTACAGACACATTTTTTAAGCTTCCTTTTTTACCAAAAATACTGTCTCAAATAAATTGTTGGAAGTCATGATCAGTAATAATATTTTGAGAAATATCAATCAGTTTTCAGACAGCACCACAGCTCAGAGACAATATAAGAGTCACCAATGCTATAGAAGTCTGATGCAGGGGAATGGTCAGTGCCAGTTCTGCCTAGTCCTAATGTCGTTGGATGTTGTGGGTCATGGCACTGTTAGAACATGTTGAGAACATGGTTGCGTTCCGATAATCCAAAAGTCAGCTCCTAAATTCTAACCCTATCTCCTATTCCTTGACCTCTGTGTGAAACGTCACGGGGTTAAGGGATAGGAGAATTCAAAAGGACTTAGGAGAAGAGACTGCATGTCAGGGTTGAGTGAGGCAAGCAGGACCCAAATGCAGATGAACAGAAAAGGGGCTGACAGCCCAGGGGCACAGCAGAGTACCCGGAAGGGGTCTCGGGCGGACGGCCCGGGAGCAAGGCAGAGTTTGAAAAGGGGGTTGTGGAGGGGCGAAGGCAGTGGCAGGAAGAGTCAGGGAGCCGGGCCCGAGGGCGAGGACCGCGGCACTCAGGGGGCCACGCTCGAGGGCGAAGACCACGGCTCTCAGGGGGCCGGGCTCGAGGGCGTAGACCGCGGCTCTCAGGAGGCCGGGCAGGAAGGCGCCGACGGGACAACACCGGAGGCCGGGCAGAACCCGGTGTCGGCCGGACAGGAACCGGCGCCGGTGGGACAGGCCTCAGCAGGATCCCCCCAGGAGTTGGCAGGACCCCCGGGAGGAGGGCAGTCGGCGGGACCCCAACAGGACAGGACACAGGATTGGCAGGACCCCCGGCAGGAGAGCAGTCGGCGGGACCTCCAACAGGACAGGACACAGGGTTGGCAGGACCCCCGGCAGAAGCGCAGTCGGCGGGACCCCCAACGGGACAGGACATAGGGCTGGCAGGACCCCCGGCAGGAGAGTAGTCGGCGGGACCTCCAACGGGACTGGACATGGAGCCGGCAGGGACCCCCAGCGGAACCTCCATCGGCATAGGACATAGGGTTGGCAGGACCCCCGGCAGGAGAGTAGTCGGCGGGACCTCCAACGGGACTGGACATAGGGTTGGCAGGACCCCCGGCAGGAGAGTAGTCGGCGGGACCCCCAACGGGACAGGACATAGGGTTGGCAGGACCCCCGGCAGGAGAGTAGTCGGCGGGACCCCCAACGGGACAAGACATGGAGTTGGCAGGACCCCCAGCGGAACCTCCAACGGCACTTCAGTAGGAACTTGAATTGGGACTTGAGTAGGAACTTGAGTTGGGACTGGAGAGGGAACTCGACAGGGGACTCGCGAGGGGGCTTGAGAGGGGACTTGAGAGGAAACTGGAGAGGGGACTCGAGAGGGAACTGGAGAGGGGACTTGAGAAGAAACTTGAGATGGGACTAGAGTTGGGTTTCGAGAAGTGACTAGAGGAGGGACTAGAGGAGGGACTAGAGGAGGGACTAGAGGAGGGACCAGAGGAGGGACCAGAGGAGGGACCGGAGAAGGGACTAGAGAAGGGACTAGAGAAGTGACCTGAAGAGGGACTAGGGAAGGGACTAGAGAAGGGACTTGGGAAGGGACTACAGAAGGGACTAGAGGGGGAACTCGAGAAGAGACTAGAGAAGGGACAAGAGATGGGACTATGGCAGCTGGGGCAAGAGCTGGGTCTGGAACCATGGCTGCGGGGGCCGGAATTGAAGCCAGAATCATGGCTGTAAGTTCCGGTTCTGGAGCCGGAAACATGGCTGTAAGGTCCGGTTCTGGAGCCGGAAACATGGCTGAATGGGCCGGCTCTGGATCCGGAATTGAAGCCAGAATCATGGCTGTAAGGTCCGGTTCTGAAGCCGGAAACATGGCTGTAAGGTTCGGTTCTGAAGCCGGAAACATGGCTGTATGGGCCGGCTCTTGAGCCGAATCCATGGCTGCTGGGGCCAGAACTGGGTCTGTAACCATGGCTGCTGGAGGCTGAACTGGTTCTGGAACCATGGCCCTTTGGGCTCGTGCTGCTAACCTGGCCTTGTGACTCCTTCCTTTAGGAGCCGTTTGGAGGCTCCGTGTGTGAAGTTAAAACTTCTTTGCAGCAATGTTGAGCCAATCATGAAATGAGTGAAACTGGATTCGCCTGTCAATACACTGATATTTATTGAGAGCCTGAGCGGCCGGAGAGTTCACAGCATATTACAGTTCCCTGCAAGATACCAGCCAACTCTGCCCAAAAGCGCCAAGAACCCATCTATACCTTAGAAGAGGAGGGCCCTAAAACACGCGGGTTTTCCTTTAATGCATGCCAGATGTCGAGACAAAGACTCGTTGCATTGTAAACCCACATGAGCCAAGCTTCTCCCCCACAAGACATCAGATGACCTCTTGACCTGTGTCTTCCTGAGAAGCTATGGATCACATTACAGGCAGGAATACACTTCAACCATATGAAACAGATTCCCGAGGACAAGTCATTAAACTCTATATACTTTAACAAGACCAAAATATTCCTTTACACCGTGGACCTCCAAAAGCCAGACGAGTACCAGCGAATGGCTCCTGGACTGTAGCAAACACTGGGGCAGAAGCCAGGGTTGACTCCAAACGGACCACACCGATGCGTGTGGTGTCATAACGGGAGTTGGGAGGCCTGGGGCTGTCAGGCAGGGGATAACACACCATGAGGAAATCCAAAATCCCGCCCGGCAAGAATCTCACCAAGCCTGGTTTCTCCATAGTTATCTGGTGCGCCGCTGCCAGAGCAGCCTCTCGCTGCTGAACCCCGGACGCTCCCATCCATTGATCAGAGCAGGTAGCCTGCCTCACTCAACCCTGACAGAAGGAACTCACCAAATATGGGCCCAGCAGATCCTGCCCAACATCTTTTAAAAGTTGAACAAACCCCACACAGCTCAGTAAAGACTGTGAGATGTTGACTTTATTTGATGATTTCAGTAAAAACTAACGTTCATATTTCTCTTTGATTATAATACTGATGAACGTTCAAAACAAAGCACTTTGGCAACTTACCACATACGTTTTAAAATGCTTAATAAGCACCGTAACTTTCATGATATCATTTCTCCGTCATAATCGGTTGTTTTCGTGAACGGCCGACTGTTGAGTGACGGCAAATGCTGTGGCTGCAATGCATTGTGGGACAGCATTTTCTCCTCTCCTTTCGTCAAGGGAGGTCCAGTGGTTCCTAAGCTAAAGGAGGTTATAAAGGGAGTTTGAAACCTCCTTTCCTTTCATTTAGAGAATTGGAACGGCACTTAACATGGCTGCTACTGACGTACTTCCGGGTCATTTCACTTGGTTAGGAAGGTTCCTAAGCTAAATGGACTATTGGAACGCAACCCATGTGTTGGTTTCTTCAGCTCAACTCTTCCAAAAACAGAAATCCCTATCAAAGACCCAGAACACACTTATAGCCACGTTCTGCCAATGAAAACCTATGTGGTGAACCTACTGTTAAGAACATTTTCTTTAGGGTTATGGTACGTTCTTTGTTTTTTTAAATCAACGACCTTAATATCAAGATAAAGGTTTAAGAACTATTAAGGCAATAGAAATATGATTTAAAAAATAAAGCCCCTATACACGACGACACAGTGTCTCAAGACTAAAATGCAGGAGCTTCCTTAAGACCCTTTCTATTTTCATTGATATTGAACTAAAATTGTGCATATTATAATTTTTGTATGTGTTTTTCTCACAAACTACCTGCCACACAGTGAACCTGAGGCCTTCGGGGCCAATGAGGGTCTGGGACCTCAGAGCAGTCAGCTGTTTTGCCTTGTTGTTTTTCCAGACATTAATCCATAAGTCACAACCTTTGTGTAAAAGGAACAGCAGGCCAGCCTGGTGTGTGCGTGTGTGTGTGTGTGTGTGTGTGTGTGTGTGTGTGTGTGTGTGTGTGGTGTGTGTGTGTGTGTGTGTGTGTGTGTGTGTGTGTGTGTGTGTGTGTGTGTGTGTGTGTGTGTGTGTGTGTGGTGTGTGTGTGTGTGTGTGTGTGTGTGTGTGTGTGTGTGTGTGTGTGTGTGTGTGTGTGTGTGTGTGTGTGTGTGTGTGTGTGTACTTACTCATACCGGGCAGGTGAGTGATGAGCACTGCAGTGCTTTGGCGCAAGAGTTTGTGGTTAGAAATCACAGGAGGACACAAGTGACTTGATTCGCCCTGCGCCTCATATAGATGTTCCCCCTCCTTTTCAACACACATACATACACACACACACACACACACACACACACACACACACGTACACACACGTACACACCTTGGAGATATAAAGAGAGAGAGGTGAAGGGAAGAGAGAACCCTCACATCCTTTTAACTGGGTCTCATAAATCACAGACAGCAGCATGGCAGGATTATGTTGTCAAGTATAAAAGTGTGTGTGCGTGTGCGTGTGTGTGTGTGTGTGTGTGTGTGTGTGTGTGTGTGTGTGTGTGTGTGTGTGTGTGTGTGTGTGTGTGTGTGTGTGTGTGTGTGTGTGTGTGTGTGTGTGTGTGTGTGTGTGTGTGTGTGTGTGTGTGTGTGTGTGTGTGTGTGTGTGTGTGTGTGTGTGTGTGGGTGTGTGTGTGTGTGTGTGCGCGCAGTATGTGTAATGTGGTGCTGTCTACAGTAGGACAGGTGGCGAGGCATTGACACAGCATTGTTCAGTTTCTGTTTGTTCGAGAGGGGATACATAAAGCCACCTCACAGGACAGAGACAGCTGAACGACTTGAAAAGGCTCTTCTCCAAATCTGAACAGGTGCAGGAAAAGCTGAAAAAGAGATGTAATGGTTTCACAGAAAGGGCCCAGAGTGTGTCTGTGTGTGAGAGAAACTGAGAGTGCGAGAAAAGAATTAGGATGGTTCAGTAGATTCATCAAGAGTGAGAGAATGAAGAAAGATGCTAGGAAAATGCATTTTGATAGCATGGGGGATGTGAAGTGGGTGTATATTTAGAGGCGGAGGAGAGAAGATGGAACGAATGAGAGAAGGAGATGGAGGGAGAGAGTCCATCATAGATCTGTGGTTGCAGGATTCAATCAATTATTAACGCCATGCAGATTAGCAGCCGAGCCAACAAACGATGCAATGATGGCTGTCAGTTTCCCCCGCACCGCCGCCTACCTCAGGGAGTGATGGAGAATCAGAGAAGGAAAGAGGGAGAAGGAGAGAAGGAGAGAGTAATGATGAGAGAAGAATTGAAGCGAAAGAAAGTTGGAGAAAACATATTTTTTGGGGTTTGTTTATTTCTCTGAGAGGGAGATAGAAGGAGGGACAAGGAGTGTACGAGGGAGAGAGTGTGATGTGTTCATTTGGGGAATAAAGGAGATGAAGTGCAGTCATCAGCAGCTCCCATGATTGGATGAAGTGCGATTAGTTCAGTTTAGAATTGGGGGATATGAAGATAGATATCCTGAAGCGATAGAGTGTTTGTGAACTGTTGTTTAACTCTTTATTTTATTTTTGTGCTGCCATTGTTTGATTTACATTTGGGACAGTCTTAGAAATCAGTCAGTTCTGCTCCTTTAATAATTGATCCGTTTTTGTACTTGTTTGGTTTTTGAAATGTAGAGTTTGCAGCTGTATTCGTTTTTATGACATATTGTTCTGGACTGGTTTGAAGACCTTGGGCTCTTTACATTTGTGATGCCCATTTTTTCCACAATTTAAGAGAGAAGGTGACGTTTTATGGGCTAAATTATAGAAAATAAGGAGAACATTTGTTGATTAAGATTGCTATAATATTGCTATAACTATGATTTATTTGTCATTAAATTCAATGGATTAGCCAAAGACATTCCCATCTGTTATTTCTGTTATTAACTCCCAGAAGAGTGCATGTATTTAGTTTTGTGGATACATTTGTACTTTATTTATTGACATGTGTCTCTTTCTGACTCTAGTAACTTCTGATTTGAAAATGCTTATACAAATGCATTTTGTTTGCGCATTTATTATTTAAAACACTTTCGCAATGTTCTATTTCACAATAGTATGATATGGATATAAACATAATGTGATATAGCCCATCACTGTGTAGGGTTTGGAATGATGATTAAAGCGACAAGGAATTCTCTGTGTTTCATGAAGAGGTGTGAGAACATATGAGACTGTTATTAAAAAACAAATTGAATAGGTTATTATATAATATTAAGGTTTCAGCATGTAACCCAGCAATTGCACTTACAGAGATTAGATTATACATGGTTGCAGGAGCCACTCAGAAAACCATTTAACACCAGCTGGAACAGATATAACTTCAAGTCTACATCAACATATTCTGTATTGTCCCTGAACATGCAGAGGCCTGCATGTTCAGTCCGGCATTTTTTTCGCCCTCTTTTTTTAACACATGTACTTTGTATAAAATGTCAAAGAGTACAAATAGCCTGGCAAGGTGATACTGCTCACTTTTCCACCCAAAAAAAGTGTTTGAATGGACAGAGGACTTTAACTTTTGACCTCTGTGTGGGAGAACAGCTTTTACCTCGGGCACCAAAAGCAACCATCATCGTCAAGGGAGTTGAAGATGATGACTCTGCAGTTTGTTTGCAGAGGATAGAGAAAGAGGGGAAAAAAGGTGAGAGGGAGAAAAAGAGGGAGAAAGGGAAAGCTATAGGGAGAAGCATTTATTGGCCTTAAAAATGTATGGTACTCTCAAGTGCACCACATCTGGGCTGCCCTTGAGTTAGCACAATTAACCTATATACCCATTGGTACTATACATAGCTCTCTATAGAGGTTACATAGCATGGAGTAGAGACGTACCATTTGAGCTTGTTAAATCTTCTAGAAATCATAAATCATTCAGTGTTACCTCAGGATGTGCTGACCGTACAGTGAAGCCCACACAAGATCCACTGAGTACACAGCCTGTCTGATGTCCTTGTATTTACAGGATTCCTATTTGATGTTACAGCTGAAGGGAGGGCAAAGGTAACCAAACATGCCGCCTGGCTATTACCCATGAGCTCAGCAGCAGGCTGCAGGGGGACGTGTCTTTAAAGGATCCAGGTTTTTGGGCCTATTTTGTTTGGTTTCGACCCTCATTCCTATTAGAAGTCAAATGGACTGTACTTATATAGCGCTTTATCCAGTCTTTACGACCCCTCAAAGCGCTTTACATACTACATGTCATTCACCCATTCACACCCATTCATACAGAGCAGTACCACTTGCTCTAGGACCTAACATTCACACACATTCACACACCGTTGGCCATCGGGAGCAACTCAGGGTTAAGTATCTTGCCCAAGGATACATCGACATGTTGACTGCATGGGCTGGGATCGAACCCACAACCTTCTGGTTGAAAGACGACCGCACTCCCTCGCAGCCACAGTCGCCCTGTAATACCATTACTCAACAAATTCAGAAACTGATTTTTTTTTTTAAATGTCCCACTGAGCACAACGAGAATCTTGGATTATGCTCACATCCATGTTCACCTTAAAATAATGGTTCAGATTATTGTTTCCAAACATTTTTACATTCAGATCCCTTTGATTAAAGCTTCTTGCAGACCCTTAATGAATAAGTTGATGTTTCCACCAAGTAATTATTTTCTGTCTCTGATTGTTTCAATTGTGTATGAAAAGAGAGAGTACAACTTCAGGTTGTGAAAGAAAATTGTTATCATGGCAGAACTCAAAGACAAAAACCATAAAATTAGATCAAGGCTGTAATAAACGGGAATGAAGATTTCTTATTGAGACCTTGGATGATTGTTTACTGATAAACATTTGTACCAAACCTCACTTACTCCATCACTCTGCAGTAGGGCTGTGCGATTATGGCAAAAATCATAATCACGATTATTTGGGTCAATAATTGATATCACGATTATTTTGACGATTATTCATTGACCATTTATTGAACTTTAAAACAAATAATATTTTACCAATAAACAAGAACAAATATGTTGGAGCGCACTTCCAAAACCATACTAAACATATATTATTAATATGATAAATAAAAATAAATTGGACCAAAATAAATTAAATCAAATATGATGCAGTGCACTGTCACAACCTACTGAAAACTTTTGTTAAAACATATTCAACATATTCCACTCAGGCTGGCCAACCGTCATGGTCCAGAAGTAACAGGAAATAAATGTTGAACTACAATTTAAGACCAAATAAAAAAAATGTAGGCCACCATGGCAAATGCTGGTAGGGCTGCTCATGTCATCTCTTAAAGATTTTTTGCAAGAAACAACAGCCTGTTTACATGGTCTGGTTTCAGAGATGAGCGCAGGCAGGTGACGATATTGCCACCTGTACTGAAGACCCTCAGCCACGCTCCGACACATGTGACGCCGGCCAATCACAAAGCTTTGATGCGTTCAAGTGCATTATTTTGGCACAGGAAGATTATGTTACAGGACATTAACGATAAAACAGAATATTGTTGTTCTATTTTTAGACACATCTCGCGATCGACTGGTTGGGCACCCCTGGGCTAGACCATAGGTCTGTTGTGGTAGCAAAGTAGTCAGCTGAAGCCACATCTCTCTCAACTTCCCCACGGCATTTGTCATATAGTGCAGGCAGCGCAGACCTGCTGAAATAATACCGAGACGGCATCTCAGTAACGCTTGTCCAACGTGTTGACAAGTTGCTTAAAAGCCCTGGTTGCTACAGTGCACAGATCTTTAGCGATGTGAAAATGTAATGGCAAAGTTACTTGCAAATAGTGGAAATAGTTTTTAACCCTTCTTTTCTAACGAGTTGCTGCTCTTGTTCTGACATCTTCGCTCCTCGCTTGAACACTCACAACACATGTCACTCCCACGTGGCCGAGTGGGCTTTTAGGGAGATGCGAAAACGCACCCACCAAAATAATCGTATTTTGTCAATTATGCTGTTTTCATAATCGTCGCAAGCCATAATCTGTAATCGCGATTAAAATACGATTAAACGCACAGCCCTACT